>NW_019942687.1:229104-254370 GCF_002910315.2 Salvelinus sp. IW2-2015
CAGAGAGAAAGGATGTACTTTGACCAGAGAGAAAGGATGTACTTTGACCAGAGAGAAAGGATGTACTTTGACCAGAGAGAAAGGATGTACTTTGAAACTAAGCTGCCATTTAAGCTGTGGTGTAAACATGGTGAGTGGGTAATTATAATTGCTGTGTAAAATATTTAGTAGACTTGGCAGAGCTTAAGAGACTATAGGATCATCCCTTAGGCCATTTGACCCTGCTGGCATGTTCACAGGCTGACCTGCTACTGACCTCTGCTTTCCATGGACTCAAACGGTTCTAGGAAGCGTGTGTGTGTAGAAATCCAATGAGGGTGTAGACCTTCCATAGGCACTGTATATGTATGTACACGAGGTATCATAAGTTTTAACTTTGTCATTATGGGGGTATTGTGTGTAGATGAGTAAAAAAAGAAAGACTTAATCCATTTTGAATTCAGGCAGTGACACAACAAAACGTGGAATAAGTCAAGGGGTATGAATACTTTCTGAAGGCACTGGAGTTCAAGGAAACACCTCTCTCCTCTCTCAGCAGTAAACCAAGCATCTGTGCCATTTTTTAAATAGATATTTTATTTAACCTTTATTTAACTAGGCAAGTCAGTTAAGAACAAATCCATAATCCGGATCAGGGGAACCAATGTAGCAGACTGGTGCAGGGACCCAGGTCTTCTTCAGAAGTCCAGACCGCATTAGTCTTAGCTGTAACCCAGGATTATAACTCTTGTGAGTTAGTACACAAAGTAAAAAATATCTACAACTTTTAGGTATAGGCTAGCCTCATCCCCAGGCTCAAGAGAGAGAAAAAGTCTAAACAAATATAAACCCTCCTATTAGTGGAGGAGAGAGAGTGCAACGAGCAGATGTATACATTTTAGACTCTAAAATGACACAACAATGCATTTTCGGGGGCTGAAAAGAATGGCATGTTGAACAAATTAGCCTATGTTAAGATATGTTCAATCTGGTTAGAATTGAAAACAGCTGTTTGAAATGGAGATCAATTGAAACACATCCTGATCCCCCACTATTGAAAATAGGCCATAGATTATTATAGGCCTATACTGTACATCTGGTCGGTGTAAGTGCACCCAGCTCGTAGTGACACATTCACTGACGAGCCACAGCAGCAAATAAAAAAGTGGCACAAGACATAAAAATAAAACAAGGAGTCAAGCCAGGCACATATATCAAAAAGCCCTAGTATTCAGCCAGAGAAATCTCTGAGAATGTGAAACAGCAACTGTGGCCATTGAATTCTTGTGTGTGTGTGAGAGAGAGATTAAGAGTTTAAGTTGTTTACTTTACACACGTCTCTTTTGTGTTGAAACTAGGTCTCTAAGGGGTGATGAAAGGCTACTTGAGGCTCTACTGGACGTGTTAGGAGTTGAAGAGTGTGACAGTCACAGAACCCAGGAACACAGAGACATAGAAAGTTAGCTGGTTTACCTTGACTTCATCTCAATGATAATGAATAATGGACAGAGCCTGCCGGCACATCACGATCGTTGTATATAAGCAGATATTACAGCTCTGAATCTTCTTGGGTCAGTCTCTAAGAGCTTTGCACACCTGGATTGTGCAATATTTGCCCATAATTCTATTCAAAATTCTTCAAACGCTGTCAAGATGTTGGGGATCATGGCTACAGCAATTTTCAAGTCTTGCCATATTTTTTCAAGTAGATTTATGTCACCACTCAGGAACATTCACTGTCTTCATTCACTGAATTATTCCTTAGGCCACTTGACCCTGTCGGCATATTCACAGGCTTACTCGCTTCTAACATCTGTTTTCTCTGGATTCAAACGGTTCTAGCTAGTGTGCCTGTGTGTTTACCAAGTCTCTTCACCTATCCACCTCTCAGGTACTAATGTAGCAGACTGGTGCAGGGACCCGGGTCTTCTTCAGAAGTCCAGACCGCATTAGCCTGAGCTGTAACCCAGGATTATAGCTCTTGTGAGTTAGTACACAATGTCCCATTTGGTTTGTCAGGGAACTAAGTGTTGTTTGTCAAAACACATCTGCCACATGAGATCAATTAACAAGATCAATTAACAAGATCTCCAACATCCCCCCTCTTAACCAAACAATCACCTTTGGAGGTTTCTATTTGATTATGTGATACTATTCAATAATTATATAGCAGGCCTGTGTGTAGAGTTATACATTTAAAATATCTAAAACTTTTATGTATAGACTAACCTCGTCCCCAGGCTCAAGAGAGATCCGGCTGGTGGACGAGATTATGCATAGGCCTCCAAAAACCTCCTCGAAAAATATAGCATTGTTTATTGAAAAATGAAAAGTGCAACATGCAGATGTGTCAATCTCCAACTCTAAAATGACACAACAATGCATTATTACGAGGTTAACTTTATTGGCATGAATTA
The DNA here is from genome assembly GCF_002910315.2 of Salvelinus sp. IW2-2015. NCBI lineage: Eukaryota > Metazoa > Chordata > Actinopteri > Salmoniformes > Salmonidae > Salvelinus > Salvelinus sp. IW2-2015. The sequence continues at coordinate 231,501 of NW_019942687.1, forward strand.
TTCAGGGACTGAAAACAATGGGATGTTGAACTAATGATCCTGTGTACATGTACACTGGGTGTACAAAACATTAAGAACACCTGCTCTTTCCATAACATAGACTGACCAGGTGAATCCAGGCGAAAGTTATGATCCCTTATTGATGTCATTTGTTAAATCCACTTCAAATCAGTGTAGATGAAGGGGAGGAGACAGGTTAAAGAAGGATTTTTAAGCCTTGAGACAATTGAGACATGGATTGTGTATGTATGCCGTTCAAAGGATGAATAGGCAAGACAAAAGATCTGCCTTTGAACGGTGTATTTTTGTATTTATTAGGGATCCCCATTAGCTGTTGCCAAGGGAGCAGCTACTCTTCCTGGGGTGCAAACACATTAAGGAACTTACATTACATATTAAACAAAAGATAAAACAGTACATCATATAACATTATTACACCACTGCATCCGTGGAGGCTCCTCAGAGGAGGAAAGGGAGGACCATCCTCCTCAGTGAATTTCATAAAAATTGTAAAACATTGAAAAAGTTATCCTTTTAAATAAAACTATAATAAATATATTCACGTCACCAAATAATTGATTAAAACACACTGTTTTGCAATGAAGGTCTACAATAGCCTCAACACTCTGTAGAGTAGCACCATGGGGTAGCCATAGAACAGCTAGCTTCCGTCCTCCTCTGGGTACATTGACTTCAATACAAAACCTAGGAGGCTCTTGGTTCTCACCCCATTCCATAGACTTATACAGTAATTATGACCCCTTCCGGAGGACATCCTCTAACCTATCAGAGCTCTTGTAGCATGAACTGACATGTTGTCCACCCAATCAAAGGATCAGAAAATTAATCTAGTACTGAAAACATAAGCTACAGCTAGCTAGCAGTGCATAACATGTGGTGAGTAGTTGACTCAAAGAAAGAGTAAGACAATAGTTGAACAGTTTTCAACAAATTAGTTTCTTCAAAAACTAAAGTAGTAAGAGAGACTCATTTTTTTCACTTTCAGTTTCACTTACTTAGCTAGCAAATGCAGCTGGCTAGTTAAGTTACTCAAACACCAGGCTCAAACAGAGGGATGATGCTATGTTAGCTAGCTGGCTATGACTGTCCAACACAACACTGGAACTCTTCCAAGTCAAGGTAAGCTTTTGGTTTTATTCATTTATTGCCACTGGGGCCCATTGGTCTAACAGATGACTGACTATACACTAACATTACTGCATGATTGTAGCAGGTTTACTAACGCATTAGTTCTATTTGCTATGTTGACTGGGACGATACTTTAGCTAATATGGGAACAACAATGTAGGCCGTGTGTAGGGGTTATGACATGGTTTGGAACGTTTTTTTGTCTGGTCACATACAGCTGATGTGTTGTTCATTGAAGTCCACAAACGAAGGGAAAAGGTGAGAGGAGGAGAGAGCATAGAGGCTAGAATGAATACAACGTGGCTGCTATGTATGAAAGTGAACTGTGTTTATGAGTGATCAGGGGTGTATTCAACAGAAGCAAACAAAACGGGGATAAAAATACTTGAATTTGTCCAATAGAAACTTTCATTTGTAAGTGTTGGACTAATGATTACACCCTAGATAAGCTAGATGCAGGCAAGAGTGTGCAAGGTGTTATTGCATGTTTCATTGTCTGTCATCCGCAGCATCATGCTGTGGGGATGTTTTTCATCGGCAGGGACTGGGAAACTGCTTAGAATTGAAGGAATGATGGATGGCGCTAAATACAGGGAAATTCTTGAGGGAAACCTGTTTCAGTCTTCCAGAGATTTGAGACTGGGACGAGTGTTCACCTTCCAGCAGGACAATGACCCTAAGCGCATTGCTAAAGCAACACGAGTAGTTTAAGGGGAACCTTTAAATGTCTTGGAATGGCCTAGTCAAAGCCCAGACCTCAATCCACTTGAGAATCTGTGGTATGACTTAAAGATTGCTGTACACAAGCAGGAATCCATCCAACTTGAAGGAGCTGGAGCAGTTTTTCCTTGAAGAATGGGCAAAAATCCCAGTGGCTAGATGTGCCAAGCTTATAGAGACATATCCCAAGAGACTTGCAGCTGTAATTGCTGCAAAAGGTGGCTCTACAAAATATTGACTTTTGGGGGGGGGGTGAATAGTTATGCACACTCGAGTTCTGTTTATTTGTCTTATTTGTTGTTTGTTTCACAATAAAAAATATTTTCCTTCTTCAAAGTGGTAGGCATGTTGTGTAAATCAAATGATACAAATCCCCCAAAAATCTATTTTAAATCCAGGTTGTAAGGCAACAAAATAGGAAAAATGCCAAGGGTGGTGAATACTTTCGCAAGGCACTGTATAGTACCACCATACAACAATATTACAATGTACGTCTGTGTAGAGTGTGTGTGCTTTCGCTTGTGTGCGTATGCGTGTGTCTATACCTTTGTGTGTGTTTCTTCAATGTCCCCGGTGTTCCATAAAGTGTATTTTTACCGGTTTTTCAAATCTGTTAGACAGGTAACTCTTTATCCACAATATAGCATGGGGTGTAAAGCCATAACACATTTGGTTTTTACAGCAGCAGACTATGATCGATAGAAAAAATTGCAGCTTTTGACATTATCATCAATTTCTCTCAGCCAATCATCAGTCATTTGTGTAAGTGCTGTGCTTGTTGAATGTTCTTCCCTATCAGCATGCTGAAAGTCTGTTGTCAATTTGTTTACTGTGAAATAGCATTGTATCTGGTCAAACAATTTTTTCCAAAAGTTTACTAAGGGTTGTTAACAGGCTGATTGGTTGGCTATTGGAGACAGTAAAGGTGGCTTTACTATTCTGGTGTAGCAAAGTGACTTTTGCTTCCCTCCAGGCCTGAGGGCACCCATTTCTAGTAGGCTTAAATTGAAGATATGAGTGGCAATATCATCTGCTATTATCCTCAGTAATTTTCCATCCAGGTTGTCAGACCCCGGCGGCTTGTCATTGTTGATAGACAATATGGTAGTAGGTGAAAGGCGCACCGATTTGTGTCAAGAACTGCAACGCTGCTGGGTTTTTCCACACACACCACCGTGTGTATCAAGAATGTTCCACCACAAAAATTACTTCCAGACAACTTGACAGAACTGTGGGAAGCAATGGAGTCAACATGGACCAGCATCCCTGTGGAACGCTTTTCACATCTTGTAGAGTCCATGCCCAACGAATTGAAGCTGTTCTGAGGGAAAATGGGGGGTGCAACTCAATATTAGTAAAGTGTTCTTAATGTTTTGTACACTCCGTATATACAGTATGTGTATGTACAGTGCATTCGAAAAGTATTCAGACCCCTTCACTTTGTCCACATTTTGTTAGATCACAGGCTTATTCTACAAATAAAAAAAACTCAATCTACAAACAATACCCCATAATGACAAAGAAAAAATTGGTTTGTAGAAATTGTTGGTATTTTATTACAAAAAAAACACAAATACATTATTTTCATAAGTATTCAGACACTTTGCTTTGGAACTCGAAATTGAGCTCAGGGGCATCCTGTTTCATTTGATCATCCTTCTACAACGAGTCCACCTGTGGTAAATTCAATTGATTGGACATGATTTGGAAAGACACACACACTCTGGTCTATATAAGATCCCACAGTTGACAGTGCAAGTCAGAGCAAAAACCAAGCCATGAGGTCAAATTACTTGTCTGTAGAGCTCAGAGACAGGATTGTGTTGAGGCACAGATCTGGGGAAGGGTACCAAAACATTTTTGCAGCATTAAAGATCCAAGAACACAGTGGCCTCCATCATCCTTAAATGGAAGAAGTTTGGACCCACCAAAACACTTCTTAGAGCTGGCTGCCCGGCCAAACTGAGCAATCAGGGGAGAAGGGCCTTGGTCAGGGAGGTGACCAAGAACCCGATGGTCACTCAGAGAGCTCTAGAGTTCCTCTGTGGAGATGGGAGAACCTTCCAGAAGGACAACCATCTCTGCAGCACTCGACCAATCAGGCCTTTATGGTACAATGGGCAGACGGAAGCCACTCCTCAGGAAAAGGCACGACAGCCCACTCGGAGTTTGCCAAAAGGCACCTAAGGACTCTCAGACCATGAGAAACACAATCAAGATTGAACTCTTTGGCCTGAATGCCAAGCGTCATGTCTGGAGGAAACCTGGGACCATCCCTACTGTGAAGAATGGTGGTGGCATGCTGTGGGGATGTTTTTCAGCAACAGGGAATGGGAGACTAGTCAGGATTGAGAGAAAGATGAACGGAGCAAAGTACAGAGAGATCCTTGATGAAAATCTGCTCCAGAGCACTTAGGACCTCAGACTGGGGCGAAGGTTCACCTTCCAACTGGACAACAACCCTAAGCACACAGCCAAGACAATGCAGGAGTGGCTTCAGGACAAGTCTCTGAATGTCCTTGAGTGGCCCAGCCAGAGCCCGGACTTGAACGTGATTGAACATCTCTGGAGAGACCTGAAAATAGCTTTGCAGCGACGTTCCCCATCCAACCTGACAAAGCTTGACAGGATCTGGAGAGAAGAATGGGAGAAACTCCCCAATTACAGGTGTGCCAAGCTTTTAGCGTCATACCTAAGAAGAGTCAAGGCTGTAATTGCTGCCAAAGGTGCTTCAAGAATGTACCGAGTTAAGGGTCTGAATACTTATGTAAATGTGATATCCTTTTTTTAAATACAAATTAGCAAACATTTCTAAAAACCTGTTTTTGCTTTTTGTGCTTAGGTCCATCCCATTTATTTTTATCCTGAAAAACTCCCCAGTTATTCCTGATGTCAAGCATACCCATACCATGATGCAGCCACTACCCCTTCAAAATGTTAGTTTTTTTCAGTATGCCTTTAGGGCCTTGTTGCATGAAGGGTGCATGTTTTAGAATAGTTGTATTCTGTATGTTTATATTCTCCTTTTCACTCTGTCATTTAGGTGACTATTGTGGAGTCACTACAGTACTGCTGATCCATCCTCTTTTATTACTCCCATCACAGTTATTGAACTCTGTAGCTGTTTTAATAACACCAAAGGCCTCATGTTGACATCCCTGAGCAGTTTCATTCTTGTCCTGCAGCTCAGTTCAGTAGGTTGGCTGCATCTTTGTTGTGTCTGAGTGGTTTAATACATGATCCATAGCATAATTATTAACTTGACAATGCTTAAAGAGATATGCAATGTCTTCTTTGTTGGTGTTACCAATCTACCAATCACTGCCCTGCTTTGAGGCTTTCGAAAAATCTCCCTGGTCTTTGTAATTGAATATGTTCTTGAAATTCAGTACCTTAAATACATTAGATATGTCGAATTTGGTTAGAATTGAAAACGGCCGTTTTGAAATGGAGATCAATTGAAACATGTCCTGATTCCATACAATTTAACAGAGATTATTATAGGACATCTGTCGGTGTAAACATCTGTACATCTGTCGGTGTAAACGCACCCAGCGCGTAATGACGCATGCAAAGCCGAGGTCACGCACTATCCACACCAGCAACATACTGTATCTCTATCTTACCAACTTTTGTCTAATCAAAATGTCACGACCTCATAACAAAGTTATATCAACCATTGTTGATTAGCAATAAAGCATGTTATCATACTGTACATACTGAGTGCAGGAGAATTGCGCTTTGTAGAGTTTTAACCTCGACACGAATCAGCACATTCTAGCCCTAATTTGCCTACTTGAATTAGTTATTTCACGACATTATATGCGAGTCGGAATCAGTTCATGGAAATAAAAAGATCAGTATTTTTTTAGGTTTCCTAAATGATTTGGTCCGATTATTTAACACCTCTTGTGACCAGACACGTATGATTGATTAGTTCCTCAGCGCAATAACTGGATAATCCATTCCCTTGTCTGTAACATCACTTAACGGATATTATTGATTAGCCCAGTCCTATGGGGCTGAGTAATCTTATTGCTCTGAGAAGGAATCAGGTAATACTCGCATTGGGAAAGTTGAGAGAGAGAGAGAGAGAGAGTAGGATACTGACCTCAAATAACCGATGGTTTTTTTGAAGGTGCCCAATGCGCACTGCACATCATTGGTATGGGAGAGCGCCGTCTAGTGTGAAATGATTTGCTGAATTTAAAACCCATGGGCTGAAATACACAGATTTTTAAAAAGCTTTCAAGACTTTTCATATTTTAATGAACCTAGTTTCGTGAGACAAGTAATCAACGTTCCTTGAATACATTTAAAGATTGGGCAGGCGTTTAAATTTGTTAACAAAAATAATGAATTGCTCTAGGCTCTTCAATATCTTCCCGATGCAACAGCATGAACATGAAATACGTATTTCTTCTGAAAAGGATCACAACAGTCTCATTTATCTTAATCACAAAATGTAGGCCTACAGAGTCCGGTCTTTTTCGTCGTGTTTGATTTGAAAAGAGGTGGCTATGTTTTTGTGCCCTAAATGTGTGAATTCTGAGCACATTTGTGCCATATTTAAATTCACCTTGTTCATTAGACATCCCTTTCCGACAAACAGGTGTTGTAAAGTATGCTATTTCTCCATTTGGAGATCATTTACCGGTAACTACAGTGATTCACCCCAAAATAAGTGCCAGTTATGACGTGACGAGTCCGCAAAAAAAACGGACCCGTGGCCGTGTTCCTCTCTCCCTCACACACACACACACACACACACACACACACACACTATTTATCTCTCCCTCCCTCCCTCTCGCTTTCTCCTTCTCTCTCTCCCACTCTCCCAGGGGAACCGGGGAGAGTTGACTGGAGGTAATCCCCGCCATGTGAGAGGGCGGCACTAGCTGTGGAGGCGGGTTGTTTTTTTCATTCAAATCCTGCTGCTCCTATAAAAAGCACAACTCTGATAGGCAGAGGCTGAAAACAGATGGGAAAAGGTGACTGATACCATTGTCTCTATCTGCCTGCCTGCCTGCCTGTCTTGCCGGTCGGATATAATCGTCAGGGCGAGATGCAGGAGACTGCAGGTGTCCTGACGGTGCGGGCCCTGAAACACTCAGCCCTCTGTCTGGTTTTGCTGCCCCGGTTCCTCCTGGCAGCGCTGATGCTGTGGCTCCTGGACTTCCTGTGCATCAGGAGGAAGGTGCTGCTGAAGATGAGGGAGCAGGGCAGCAGCCGCGATGACCCGCCCGTCTGCGTCTCCGACTCCAACAAGATGTTCACCCTGGAGTCGCTCAGAGCCGTATGGTATGGACAGAAATTAGACTTTTTCAAATCAGCGCACCTTGGATTTATCGCGCCCAACACAGAGGTGGTGCAGCTGAAGGACCGGCGCAGGGTCAGAGTCCTGGACTATGTGAAAGGGAGGAGACCTCTCATCCTCAACTTCGGCAGTTGCTCCTGACCACCGTTTATGACGCGCTTGGCCGCGTTTCAGCGCGTCGCGAGCCAGTACGCGGACATCGCTGACTCTCTGCTTGTATACATCGAGGAGGCGCATCCCTCGGACGGCTGGGTGAGCTCCGATGCGCCGTACCAGATACCCAAGCACTGTTGTCTAGAGGACAGACTGAAAGCCGCTCAGCTGATGCACTCCGAGGTGCCCGGCAGCAACGTGGCGGTGGATAATATGGACAACTCGTCTAACGCGGCGTATGGAGCCTATTTTGAGAGACTTTATATCCTGAGGGATGAGCGGGTCGTGTATCAGGGGGCCAGAGGACCAGAGGGCTACCGGATATCAGAGTTGAGGAACTGGCTCGTGCAATACCGGAACGATTTGGAGAATTCCAGAACAGTGGTGGTCCACGTTTAACTTAAAGATAACCATTACCTGCGGCGCGTAAAGTGTCCACACATCAAATAAGTATTCAGATGCTGCTACAAACTCTTGACACACTGCACATATGCCTCTACATGTTGTTTTGGTTCAGAAGCGTTATAACAGGACGCAGACAGACATTGTTCATGTTTATTATGATGTAAAACGCATGATAGGCTTTGCAGTTCTGCTGTCTTGTTCCTCATGTTTTGTTTTCTTTGTTTTTGTAAGGATATGTCCTGTTGATTTGAACCTCTGCAACATTTTGACTTATTTCAATTTGAGCATCATTTGATTATGATCACTTTATTTTTCTATGGCTCTACCTTGAAGGTGTGTGTGTGTGTGTGTGTGTGTGTGTGTGTGTGTGTGTGGTGTCTTGTGTGTGTGTGTGTGTGTTGGGGTGTGTGTGTGTGTGTGTGTGTGTGTGTGTGTGTGTGTGTGTGTGTGTGTGTGTGTGTGTGTGTGTGTGTGTGTGCTCGCGTGCTTGTGTCTGAAAGGCTAATACCTTTTACTCTAGTGTTGTTGTGAAGTTCAGTTTATTAAATGGTTTTAAACCAGACAAAACTGATACTGATTAGTTATTGATACATAGAAAAGTACTAAAAACTTTTTGGGGGGGCGGGGACAAGCAATGTCCCTCAACAAAATGTTCTGTAAATTGTGTATATTTTACTGAACAAATATTTGTAATAAAATGTTAGAACACATTGATCTTATGACTCCTGAAAGCGTCTTACTGACACATAGATCAAGGCCTATTTATGTCATTCAAATCTTTTCAATGCTATTTTCCCACTTCATGTGCAAGTTCAATCATTGATTAGGCTGCAATGATTAGATGTACAAAAAACTAGCAATAGTTTGCCAGTTTCACCAAAAAATAACATGATTAAATGTACTGCAAACATGATTAGTTGTACTGCAAACATGATTAGTTGTACTGCAAACATGATTAGATGTACTGCAAACATGATTAGCTGTACTGCAAACATGGTTAGCTGTACTGCAAACATGATTAGATGTACTGCAAACATGATTAGCTGTACTGCAAACATGATTAGCTGTACTGCAAACATGATTAAATGTACTGCAAACATGATTAGCTGTACTGCAAACATGATTAAATGTACTGCAAANATGATTAGCTGTACTGCAAACATGATTAAATGTACTGCAAACATGATTAGCTGTACTGCAAACATGATTAAATGTACTGCAAACATGATTAGCTGAAACTGCAAACATGGTTAGCTGTACTGCAAACATGATTAAATGTACTGCAAACATGATTAGCTGTACTGCAAACATGGTTAGATGTACTACAAACATGATTAAATGTACTGCAAACATGATTAGATGTACTGCAAGCATGATTAGCTGTACTGCAAACATGGTTAAATGTACTGCAAACATGATTAGATGTACTGCAAGCATGGTTAGATGTACTGCAAACATGATTAGCTGTACTACAAACATGGTTAGCTGTACTGCAAACATGATTAGCTGTACTACAAACATGATTAGATGTACTGCAAGCATGATTAGCTGTACTGCAAGCATGGTTAAATGTACTGCAAACATGATTAGGTGTACTGCAAACATGATTAGGTGTATTGTGAATTACGTTTGTGGATTACGTCTGTGAATTACGTCTGTGAATGACGGCTGTTTCACCAGTTTGAGAGAAGGTAAAAATGATGTGATTTATGAGGGGTGGGGACTTAGGGTTATGAAACAGGGCTATTTAACATATGAAGTAATGCCAGGTAGAACCTGACCCAGGAGGAACTTAATAATCATTTAGTACATTTGTAAAGCACTTTTCATTATTCTTGTATAATCTCAAAGTGCATAAAATAGAAAAAAATCTATAAATATACAGTACCAGTCAAAAGTTTGGACACACCTCCTCATTCGTTCCTTTATTTTTACTATTTTCTACATTGTAGAATAATAGTGAAGACATCAAAACTATGAAATAACACGTATGAAATCATGTAGTAACCAAAAAGTGTTACACAAATCAAAATATATTTGAGATTTGAGATTTTTCAAAGTTGCCACCCTTTGCCTTGATGACAGCTTTGCACACTCTTGGCATTCCATCAACCAGCATCATGAGGTAGTCACCTGGAATGCATTTCAATTAACAGGTGTAATTGGCAAAAGTTCATTTGTGGAATTTCTTTCCTTCTTAATGCATTTGAGCCAATCAGTTGTGTTGTGACAAGGTAGGGTTAGTATACAGAAGACAGCCCTGTTTGGTAAAATACCATATTATGGCAAGAACAGATCAAATAAGCAAAGAGAAATGACAGTCCATCATTACTTTCAGACAAAGTCTGTCAATCTGGAACATTTCAAGAACTTTGAAAGTTTCTTCAAGTGCAGTCGCAAAAACCATCAAGCGCATTGATGAAACTGGCTCTCATGAGGACCGCCACAGGAATGGAAGACCCAGAGTTACCTCTGATGCAGAGAACAAGTTGATTAGAGTTACCAGCCTCAGAAATTGCAGCCCAAATAAATGCTTCACAGAGTTCAAGTAACAGACACATCTCAACATCAACTGTTCAGAGGAGACTGCATGAATCAGGCCTTCATGGTCAATTTCTGCAAAGAAACCCCTACTAAAGGACACCAATAAGAAGAAGAGAATTTCTTGGGTCAAGAAACATGAGCAATGGACATTAGACCGGTGGAAATCTGTCCTTTGGTCTGAGGAGTACAAATTCGATTTTTGGTTCCAACCACTGTGTCTTTGTGAGATGGAGAGTAGGTGAGCGAATGATCTCTGCATGTGTGGTTCGCACCATGAAGCGTGGAGGAGGTGGTGGGATGGTGACACTGTCAGTGATTTATTTAGAATTCAAGGCACACTTAACCAGCATGACTACCACAGCATTCTGCAGCGATACGCCACCCCATCTGGTTTGCGCTTAGTGGGACTATCATATGTTTTTCAACAGGACAATGACCCAACACACCCCCAGGCTGTGTAAGGGCTATTCGACCCCAAGGAGAGTGATTGAGTGCTGCATCAGATGACCTGGCCTCCACAATTTTTATTTAACCTTTATTTAACTAGGCAAGTCAGTTAAGAACAAATTCTTATTTACGATGACGGCCTACCAAAAGGCAAAAGGCCTCCTGCGGGGACGGGGATTAAAAATAAAATACAAATATAGGACAAAACACACATCACGACAAGAGAGACACAACACTACATGAAGAGAGACCTAAGACAACAACATAACAAGGCAGCAAAACAAAACAAAGCATGGTAGCAGCACAACATGACAACATGGTAGTAGCACAAAAACATGGTACAAACATTATTGGGCAAAGTCAAAAGCAAAGGTCAAGAAGGTAGAGACAACAATACATCATACATAGCAGCCACAACTGTCAGTAAGAGTGTCCATGAATTAGTCTTTGAATTAAGAGATTGAGATAAAACTGTTCAGTTTGAGTGTTTGTTGCAGCTCGTTCCAGTCGCTAGCTGCAGCAAACTGAAAAGGGGAGCGACCCAGGGATGTGTGTGCTTTGGGACCTTTAACAGAATGTGACTGGCAGAACGGGTGTTGTATGTGGAGAATGAGGGCTGCAGTAGATATCTCAGATAGGGGGAAGTGAGGCCTAAGAGGGTTTGATAAATAAGCATCAACCAGTGGGTCTTGCGACGGGTATACAGAGATGGCCAGTTTACAGAGGAGTATAGAGTGCAGTGATGTGTCCTATAAGGAGCATTGGTGGCAAATCTGATGGCCGAATGGTAAAGAACATCTAGCCGCTCGAGAGCACCCTTTCCTGCCAATCTATAAATTATGTCTCCGTAATCTAGCATGGGTAGATTGACCTCAACTCAGTTGAGATGGTTTGGGATGAGTTGGACCGTAAAGTAAAGGAAAAGCAGCCAACAAGTGCTCAACATATGTGGGAACTCCTTCAAGACTGTTAGAAAAGCATTCCTCATGAAGCTGGTTGAGAGAGTGCCAAGAGTGTGCAAAGCTGTCATCAAGGCAAAGTGTGGCTACTTTGAAGAATCTCAAATATAAAATATACTGTATATTGACTTGTTTTAACACTTTTTTGGTTACTACATGATTCCATATGTGTTATTTCATAGTTTTGATGTCTTCACTATTATTCTACAATGTAGAAAATGGTAAAAATAAAGAAAAACCCTTGAATGAGCATCCAAACTTTTGACTGGTGCTCTATTGGGAGGGTATTCAGACCTCTGCACTTTTTCCCACATTTTGTTACATCACAGCCTTATCCTAAAATGGATTAAATATATTTTTCCCCTCATCAATCTACACACAAAAAAACAAATATCACATTTCCTTAAGTATTCAGACCCTTTAATTAGTACCTTGTTCAAGCACCTCTCCAGAGATTTTCGATTGGGTTCAAGTCCATGCTCTGGCTGGGCCACTCAAGGACATTCAGAGACTTGTCCCTAAGCCAGTCCTGTATTGTCTTGGCTGTGTGCTCTGAGTTGTTGTCCTGTTGGATGGTGAACCTTCGCCCCAGTCTGAGGTCCTAAGTGTTCTAGAGCAGGTTTTCATCAAGTATCTCTCTGTACTTTGCTCCGTTCATCTTTCCCTCGATCCTGACTAGTCTCCCAGTCCCTGCCGTTGAAAAACATCCCACAGCATGATGCTGCCACCACCATGCTTCACTGTAGGGATGGTATTGGCCAGGTGACGAGCGGTGCCTGGTTTCCTCCAGACGGGACGTTTGGCATTCAGGCCAAAGAGTTCAATCTTGGTTTCATCAGACCAGATAATCTTGTTCCTCATGGTCTGAGAGTCCTTTAGGTGCCTTTTGGCAAACTCCAAGCATGCTGTCGTGCCTTTTCCTGAGGAGTGGCTTTGGTCTGGCCACTGTACCATAAAGGCCTGATTGGTGGAGTGCTGCAGAGATGGTTGTCCTTCTGGAAGGTTCTCCCATCTCCACAGAGGAATTCTGGAGCTCTGTCAGAGTGACCATTGGTCACCTCCCTGACCAAGGCCCTTCTCCCCCGATTGCTCAGTTTGGCCGGGCGGTAAGCTCTAGGAAGGTTCCAAACTTTTTCCGCTTAAGAATGATGGATGCCACTGTGTTCTTGGGGACATTCAATGTTGCAGACATTCTTTGGTACTCTTCCCAGATCTGTGCCTCAACACAATTATTTATTTGAGCTCTACGAACAATTCCTTTGACTTCATGGCTTGGTTTTTGCCCTGACATACACTGTCAACTGTGGGACCTCATGTCCAATCAATTGAATTTACCACAGGTGTACTTCAAATCAAGTTGTAGAAACATCTCAAGGATGATCAATGGAAACAGGATGCACCTGAGCTCAATTTCGAGTATCGTAGCAAAGGTTCTGAATGCTTAGGTAAATAAGGTGTTTTTTTTCTCCTTTTTAATACATTTGCAAAAAATGTAAAAACCTGTTTTTGCTTTGTCATTATGGGGTTTTGTAGTTAGATTGCTGAAGATTATAATTTTAAAATCTATTTTAGAATAAGACTGTAACTTAACAAAATGTGGAAAAAATCAAGGGGTCTGAATACTTTCCTAAAGCACTGTATATGCTTGGTTTAGAGTTATTTGGCAACTTTAGTTGAGTGATACAAACCGTAGAATGTCTTAGAAATCAAATCATATATTGGCTGTGTGATGTGACTAGGATATTGATGATTTCAAAAAAGTCTCAAAAAATGTTTGCCTCAGTTCCTTACCTCAGGCTACACACGCTGTTCTCTCATCAAGTGGTCATATTTTCAACCATAAGACTATTCTCAGTTTAATCTGGTCTTTACTAATATGTAACATTTGATTCGGAATGGCCCATTATGAAATGGGCAGGAACAGGGGCAGGGGAATAAAGACATGTCATCCGTATGCACTCAAATAGGGAATAGAGGTCACTTTCCTGTTTTTCAATCATGCCGGGTAGGCAAATTCTGCTTTCACATGGAATTGCATATAGAAATGTCTGGTTATATAAGAACACAGCCTATTTCACTCCATGCATCAGACACTGTTTGAGGAGCAGGCAGCCTCTCGTTACGTGACGGGTGATATTGCGCCCAAACGGTGTATGTCATGGGCTCGCCAATCCTGTTCCTGCAGCTACCCAATGCTTAATTTGGTAAACCAAGTGAAATGTGTTCGGGAACATCGATAGCAACATGTTTTCACTACTAAACATATTTCATTAAAAAACGGTTATCTCTGCGCGCTAGAGATAGGAATGAAGGAGAGAGAGGAGATGTAAACGCACAGTGGTGATATACTGTGTTCTGTTTATAAAGTAATGTGTCAGCCTATTAAATATTGAAATATAAAAAAATACCCTATTACTTGGTTATTCAAAATCCAATTCACTATAATTGTTGGCTAACTCAAAGCAGCCCTGCACAATCAATAAACCAGCAGCACTATCAATGAACCAACAGCATTGCCTCGGGCTATACGTTCTCTCTCAGAATCATGGATAGAAAGTTGAGCATAGCGTAAAATAATCAGTCCATCCAATATGCATAATAATACAGTCCACACTTAAAGGCGATTACTAGAATGTGTTTAATTTTCGAGTATAGGCTAGAGTCTATTTTATAACACCAACTATGTACCAAAGACATCTTAAATCTATGTTTTTTAAAATGTTTTTCTGCCGTTATAAAATGCGGTAGGCTAAGTATTGTAGGCTGTAACTGCACAATCAGTATTTTAATTTGTTTAGTTTTTTCAGTATTGAGCTCAAATATAGGCCTATGCTTATCCATCAGCTCTAATATGTGTATGGGTGTTTTGAATGAATCATCACCTTAGAAAGTGCTGTCCATTTTTGTTGTGTTTGGCTTTGAAACAACATCCACAATGACCATGTTATCCACTCAGTTTCAACCTGTTACTGAACTTTTTTCTTCAGATTGATCAATCGCAGTGAGATGAGTTTTAAAAGCATGATAATGTTTTGATGAGTGTGTGATGTGATTTTCGATAGCATTTGCGTTGATGTCGGAGTGGTTACAGGGACAATAATAGCCCTGAGTGGCCATTAGTGAGTGAGTGACCTGACGGTCTTTAGAGAGTTGGGTAATGAACGTATGTCCAGAGCACATAAAAGGAGATTAGCGTGACTGGGGTCAGTATTTGTGGAAAACAGCAAGACCGCAACTCCTGTCATGGGCACGGGCCTTTTCCAGATATTTATAAGCAGGTGGAGATGTTTCATTGAGTCGGTAGAAATCACAATTTCTGAGCCACGATTCGGTCAAGTATATTAGTCCCAGGTCATTGTCACTGATCAACTTGTACTTGTTTGTTAGAGACTGCGCATTAAACAGTGCCAGTCTTAAGGGGGCCTGATTGAAAGGCGATACATGGACTTTAACTGGCCGCAGAGAGTCTGCGCTGCTGCATAGAGCAGGAAGAGCGGGAGATGTACAGTTCTGTGGGTGCTCTTTTGGCTTACGAATGGAATTCCTTCCGCCTTGCTGTCCTCGATGTTTGAGCTTTTTCTGTAGGATTCCAAGTTGAATAAATCAATTTTACTGTTTAATCCTCTTGAAACTATGAAGGAATCCTCCTGAGTAAAACATGCGAGTGTCCCCCATTTCTGTACTTTGTGGTCCTCTGCAGTCCTCCCAGGGATAGTAGGTGAAACATTTCAATGCAGGTATTCAATGCAGCTATATTCAGAAGAAAACAAAAATCTTTCTATACTTTGTTAATGGCAGGAAAGTACAATTTCTTACCCTATTTCAACATTGAGTCTCAAAATTACTAGATTAAAATGATCAGTACTTGATTACCTACTCAAAAACAAAAGGTTAAAAAAAAGCACAACAAAAATTCCAAATCAAATAGCTGAGCAATCAGCCTAGGCTTCCATAAGTGTGCCATGGCAACCCACACTATTATGAGCACACATTTCTATAGAATGGAGTGTGTACTTGCAAGTATTATTAATATCACCAGCATTTTGTAGATTATATATGATCTCTTACACATATGAACATACAAGTAACTGCCAAACTAATGGAGAAAACGAGGATACAGGTGCTTCCACACAGGTGTAGTTCCTGAGTTAATTAAGCAATTAACATCTCGTCATGCTTAGGGTCATATCTAAAAATGCTGGGCAGGCCATTATTTTGTCTACCATGGCTATGCCCCCATAGGATGGCAATGCCCCCCATCAAATCAAATCACAGTTTATTTGTCACATGCGCTGAATACAACAGGTTACAGTGAAATGCTTACTTACAGGCTCTAACCAATAATGCGGAAAAAAAGGTATGTGTGTGTGTGTGTTTGTGTGTAGGTAAGTAAAGAAATAAAACAACAGTAAAAAGACATTTGAAAATAACAGTAGCAAGGCTATATACAGACACCGGTTAGTCAAGCTTATTGAGGTAGTATGTACATGTAGGTATGGTTAAAGTCACTATGCGTATATGATGAACAGAGAGTAGCAGTAGCGTTAAAGAGGGGTTGGCGGGTGGTGAGTGGCGGGACACAATGCAGATAGCCCGGTTAGCCAATGTGCGGGAGCACTGGTTGGTCGACCCAATTGAGGTAGTATGTACATGAATGTATAGTTAAAGTGACTACGCATATATGATAAACAGAGAGTAGCAGCAGCGTAAAAGAGGGGGGGGGGTGCATTTGCACACAATGCAAATAGTCCGGGTAGCCATTTGATTACCTGTTCAGGAGTCTTATGGCTTGGGGGTAAAAACTGTTGAGAAGCCTTTTTGTCCTAGACTTGGCACTCCGGTACCGCTTGCCATGCGGTAGTAGAGAGAACAGTCTATGACTGGGGTGGCTTTGACAATTTTTAGGGCCTTCCTCTGACACCGCCTGGTGTAGAGGTCCTGGACGGCAGGCAGCTTTGCCCCAGTGATGTACTGGGCCGTACACACTACCCTCTGAAGTACCTTGCGGTCGGAGGCCGAGCAATTGCTGTACCAGGCAGTGATGCAACCGGTCAGGATGCTCTCGATGTTGCAGCTGTAGAACCTTTTGAGGTTCTCAGGACTCATGCCAAATCTTTTTAGTCTCCTGAGTGGGAATAGGCTTTGTTGTGCCCTCTTCACGACTGTCTTGGTGTGTTTGGACCATTCTAGTTTGTTGTTGATGTGGACACCAAGGAACTTGAAGATCTCAACCTGCTCCATTACAGCCACGTCGATGAGAATGGGGGCGTGCTCGGTGCTCCTTTTCCTGTAGTCCACAATCATCTCATTAGTCTTGGTTACGTTGAGGGATAGGTTGTTATTCTGGTACCACCCGACCAGGTTCTCTGACCTCCTCCCTATAGGCTATCTCGTCGTTGTCGGTGATCCGGCCTACCACTGTTGTGTCGTCTGCAAACTTAATGATGGTGTTGGAGTTGTGCCTGGCCATGCAGTCGTGGATGAACAGGGAGTACAGGAGGGGACTGAGCACGCACCCCTGGGGAGCTCCAGTGTTGAGAATCAGCGTGGCAGATGTGTTGCTACCTACCCTCACCACCTGGGGGCAGCCCGTCAGGAAGTCCAGGATCCAGTTGCAGAGGGAGGTGTTTAGTCCCAGGTTCCTTAGCTTAGTGATGAGCTTTGAGGGTCCCGTGTGGCTCAGTTGGTAGAGCATGGTGCTTGCAACGCCAGGGTTGTGGGTTCATTCCCCACGGGGGGACCAGGATGAATATGTATGAACTTTCCAATTTGTAAGTCGCTCTGGATAAGAGCGTCTGCTAAATTACTTAAATGTAAATGTACTATGGTGTTGAACGCTGAGCTGTAGTCAATGAATAGCATTCTCACATAGGTGTTCCTTTTGCCTAGGTGGGAAAGGGCATTATGGAGTGCAACAGAGATTGTGTCTGTGGATCTGTTTGGGTGTTATGCAAATTGGAGTGGGTCTAGGGTTTCTGGGGTAATGGTGTTGATGTGAGCCATTACCAGCCTTTCAAAGCACTTCATGGCTATGGACGTGAGTGCTACGGGTCCATAGTCATTTAGGCAGGTTGCCTTTGTGTTCTTGGGCACAGGGACTATGGTGGTCTGCTTGAAACATGTTGGTATTACAGACTCAATCAGGGACATGTTGAAAATGTCAGTGAAAACACCTGCCAGTTGGTCAGCACATGCCAGGAGCACACGTCCTGGTAATCCGTCTGGTCCCGCAGCCTTGTGTATGTTGACCTGTTTAAAGGTCTTACTCACGTCGCCTATGGAGAGCGTGATCACCCAGTCATCCGGAACAGCTGATGCTCTCATGCATGCCTCAGTGTTGCTTGCCTCGAAGCGAGCATAGAAGTGATTTAGCTCGTCTGGTAGGCTCGTGTCACTGGGCAGCTCGCGGCAGCTGTGCTTCCCTTTGTAGTCTGTAATAGTTTGCAAGCCCTGCCACATCCGACGAGCGTCGGAGCCGGTGTAGTATGATTCAATCTTGGCCCTCTATTGACGCTTTGCTTGTTTGATGGTTTGTCGCAGGGCATAGCGCGATTTCTTGTAAGCTTCCGGGTTAGAGTCCCGCACCTTGAAAGCAGCAGCTCTGCCCTTTAGCTCAGTGTGAATGTTGCCTGTAAACCATGGCTTCTGGTTGGGGTATGTACGTACAGTCACTGTGGGGATGACGTCCTCGATGCACTTATTGATAAAGCCAGTGACTGATGTGATGTATTCCTCAATGTCATCGGAAGAATCCCGGAACATATTCCAGTCTGTGATAGCAAAACAGTCCTGTAGTTTAGCATCTGCTTCATCTGACCACTTTTTTATAGACCGAGTCACTGGTGCTTCCTGCTTGAATTTTTGCTTGTTAGCAGGAATCAGAAGGATAGAATTATGGTCAGATTTACCAAATGGAGGGCGAGGGAGAGCTTTGTACGCGTCTCTGTGTGTGGAGTAAAGGTGGTCTAGAATTGTTTTCCCTCTGGTTAACAAGCAAGTGAATAGACCACTTGTCCCAAAAGAGGTGGGGGAAAGTTGAAGAGGAATTGGAATAGGGGAGGTGAGTAATTTTTTGAAACAGTCGTCTTTTCACTCACAGGATACAGTATTGTTGATTCGCTGTCACCTAAGACAACCCTTAACCGTAACCTTGACCTCAAACACCTAACCCTACACCTAACCCTACACCTAACCCTACACCTAACCCTAACCCTAACCCTACACCTAACCCTACACCTAACCCTAACCCTACACCTAACCCTACACCTAACCCCTAACCCTACACCTAACCCCTAACCCTAACCCTAACCCTACACCTAACCCCTAACCCTAACCCTACACCTAACCCTAACCCTACACCTAACCCCTAACCCTAACCCTACACCTAACCCTACACCTAACCCTACACCTAACCCTACATCTAACCCTACATCTAACCCCTAACCCTAACCCTAACCCTAACCCTACACCTAACCCCTAACCCTAACTCTTAAGCCTAAAATAGCCGTTTTCCTTACTGAAGTATTCAAATGTTAACGACAAAATAGTCTATTTAAGCTATAATAATGTATATATTTAACATTAGCTGTAGTCCTACTCTAGATGTTTTAATTGAATCCTGTTTTCTAATCCTGTTTTGCCACTCTCTTTTAGTAGGTTTATAGACTAACCACTAAAAAGTAGTAGTTGATCTGATGAGCTTATAGACCAGCTCCTCAGCAAATTGTCCCCCACTTGTTCCTAGTTTTGCTATCCTTGTGGGGACCAGAAGTCCTAAAAAAAAATCAAACACACACACACACACACACACACACACACACACACACACACACACACACACACACACACACACACACACACACACACACACACACCACACACACACACACCACACACACACACACACACACACACACACACACACACACACACACACACACACGTGATTCTTCACCCCATATTACCTGTACACTAACTCCACTCCATTCACACAGTGGCTCCCATTCACATGGGTTTGTTTTTATTGACCCGATGTATTTTTTGTGTTGACACCATTTGACCTGACCCTGGATCCCTATGACCAGACCACTAACGATTCTCCTGGGGATTATTAACCCTTTCAATAGGCCAATCTGCTTGACCCATGCAGTTGTTTGATCAGAACAGCCTTTTGTAGTGCCTTTGTACCAACAGGGAATGTGTCCTGCATGCCCGGTCAGTAATTTGTTTAGATAGCTGGCTAGACTAAATTACCAATCAAAGAATGTTGGGCTGACATGGGCTGCTAATGCACAACCAAATTTCGAAATTGCACCTTGTGTATTCTAATATTATAACTCAACAGTAAGTAGAGACCCTGACTGTGTCCCTCCTCCTATGTCGCCTATGCCTAGGGCTGGCCCCGCGTACCAACAGTAACTGTCCTTAAGCAATTCAGAAGAACAGAGAGAACAAGTAGTCTGGGCTCCTTGTGCACTGCCATTGCAGACATAGAACCAGGAATAACAAAACCACAAACAGATAAAACTAAATGAAAGAGTCTTCCATATCCACCTGAGGCAGGATTTTACATTCAATTCAACTTTATTTTTCCCGAAGGTCAATTTTATTGAAGTGAATTATAGACATACAATACCCTCTCTGACCCCGGTGAACTCCACTGTCTCTGGTTGATTAATTCATTTAGTGATTTATTGATTGATTTAATAAATAACTTAGATAATTTAAAACATACAGTTAAAACATCAAAGCAATAGCAGTATGTTGGTTGTTTATTAGTTTATCAATCATTCAGTACTTTTGCAGGTTCTTAAAAAACCTGAATAATATCAAAATAAAAAAGAAAGCTATGATTACATATCATGATATTAAAAAACTATTCATTGATATGAACATCTATTGATAGAGGGGGACATTTCATTTATAGAAAATTATTAATTTGATAGAAACTATTACATTTGCTCCTTACTACACTGCAGACCAGAGTATTACAGCAGACCAGAGTATTACAGCAGATCAGAGTATTACAGCAGATCAGAGTATTACAGCAGATCAGAGTATTACAGCAGACCAGAGTATTACAGCAGACCAGAGTATTACAGCAGACCAGAGTATTACAGCAGATCAGAGTATTACAGCAGACCAGAGTATTACAGCAGACCAGAGTATTACAGCAGACCAGAGTATTACAGCAGACCAGAGTATTACAGCAGACCAGAGNTTACAGCAGACCAGAGTATTACAGCAGACCAGAGTATTACAGCAGACCAGAGTATTACAGCAGACCAGAGTATTACAGCAGACCAGAGTATTACAACAGACCAGAGTATTACAGCAGACCAGAGTATTACAGCAGACCAGAGTATTACAGCAGACCAGAGACTAGAAAGGACAGTTATCAAAAGGAGCAATCCCGGTAGTCTGCATACCTTTAATGAGCTCTGAGCAGAGTACCAGGCTGTGTTGGGTTCACTCTTCTTCTCTAGTGCCATGGAGAACATGGCTGACCTACTATACCCACCAGCCAGCCACCTTCAAACGTTTTCAGTTATGTGTTCGAGTTGTAGTTGCAGTTTCATTTAGCTTGTGATGACCCCATAATAAGTGTGCTATTTCATCCTCACATAGCATCAAAAAGGTTACACCATTGGTTTTGGTAAACGTGTCAACTCACTTGAAGAACATTACTTAGCTTAGATTAAGGGGTTTTCCACAGAATCATTTTTTAATGGAATCCACTTCTAAACTGAATGAACCGTGACTGACGTCTGTCGGTCTCCGTCTGCTGACCAGTCAAATGTTTCTGCTCATATTTACGCTTCTCGCTTTCTACTTTCACCCCTTTGTAGCTATTCCAGAAGAACCATCATCACAACACATCTAAATCAGATAATTGAAGTCATAAAATGTATTGAAACTCTTTGTCACAGCGACTCCTGCTGAACAGTGGCCCCATTAGTGTCTGTCTCTGAGTTTCTAGAAAAGCACATTCCCATGGTCTCAGCTGAGAGGGTGAACTCACATCAACTCCCTTCAACACTCCCAACCCGCCGCCCATGCCACTCACTAAGCTAATCAGTGGAGAGCATTCTGGTGGGGGAAGATTTAATTCGATATAACGTCGTTTGAGTTTGAGGAACAGTGCTCTGTATGCGCAAATCATTGTCATTTGGAAAGGCAGGGGATGTAAAATATGTAGTTTAGTCTGATGAGCTTCTAGAGCTCTCCTCTCCCCCACCCTGACCCACCAGAGGCAGTGACAGCATCACTATCTGTGGCTAGAACACAACCAGAGGCTGAACATCAGGTGACTGGAGTCATAGCAGAGTGGTGCTCACAGATCTGGGACATCTCAGAGCACTCCAGGACAGTGTGCACGGGACAGTGTGCACGGGACAGTGTGCACGGGACAATGTGCACGGGCCATCTGTGCAGAAATGAACACCAATCAACTGAAGCCAAACCAACAAACTGATACAAAAAATGTTTTTACTACAGAATCAAGTGAAACATGTAAATGTAATGACAAGGGGCCTCTGAAGAGCTGGCCCTGTTTGAGGGGACGGACAAACAAGCAATTTTACAGAACCACAGCAGCAATACATGTCCCAGAGTAGGATGGAATCAGAACACCATAACAACAGTCTAATCTCTCTGTGTGTGTTCCATTCTAAATGTTTCATTCAGCGGCCCCATGCGGACCACTGTGAGGTTACACTGACGTTACACGAGTGGTCGGAACATTACGTGAGTGGTCGGAACACTGCTTGTCCTATCTGGCACAAATTGAATCTCGTGAAACGGCCACACTTTAAGTCACGCACAGTGAAGGTCTGCTGAAATGAGAGGGACGGGTTGTTGTTAGGTGGAGCAGGGGAAACTGGGGCTTCGGTTAGTGTTTACAATTGACATACATCTTCCTTTAAATATATATGGCCACTGTTTTACATACAGTGGGGCAAAAAAGTATTTAGTCAGCCACCAATTGTGCAAGTTCTCCCACTTAAAAAGATGAGAGAGGCCTGTAATTTTCATCATAGGTACACTTCAACTATGACAGACAAAATGAGAAAAAAAATTCCAGAAAATCACATTGTAGGATTTTTAATGAATTTATTTGCAAATTATGGTGGAAAATAAGTATTTGGTCAATAACAAAAGTTTATCTCAATACTTT
>NW_019942687.1:254796-265984 GCF_002910315.2 Salvelinus sp. IW2-2015
GTTCTTTGGATGCAACTCAGCATTCTTGTCCTCCAACACGACGAGTTGAGTTTTTACCAAAAAGTTCTATTTTGGTTTCATCTGACCATATGACATTCTCCCAATCTTCTTCTGGATCATCCAAATGCTCTCTAGCAAACTTCAGACGGGCCTGGACATATACTGGCTTAAGCAGGGGACACGTCTTGCACTGCAGGATTTGAGTCCCTGGCGGCGTAGTGTGTTACTGATGGTAGGCTTTGTTACTTTGGTCCCAGCTCTCTGCAAGTCATTCACTAGGTCCCCCGTGTGGTTCTGGGATTTTGCTCACCGTTCTTGTGATCATTTTGACCCACGGGGTGAGATCTTGCGTGGAGCCCAGATCGAAGGAGATTATCAGTGGTCTTGTATGTCTTCCATTCCTAATAATTTGCTCCCACAGTGATTTCTTCAAACCAAGCTTGCTTACCTATTGCAGATTCAGTCTTCCCAGCCTGTGCAGGTCTACAATTTGTTTCTGGTGTCTTTGACAGCTCTTTGGTCTTGGCCATAGTGGAGTTTGGAGTGTGACTGTTTGAGGTTGGGGACAGGTGTCTTTTATACTGATAACAAGTTCAAACAGGTGCCATTAATACAGGTAACGAGTGGAGGACAGAGGAGCCTCTTAAAGGAAGAAGTACAGCGTCTGTGAGAGCCAGAAATCTTGCTTGTTTGTAGGTGACCAAATACTTATTTTCCACCATAATTTGCAAATAAATTCATAAAAAAATCCTACAATGTGATTTTCTGGATTTTTTTTTCTCATTTTGTCTGTCATAGTTGAAGTGTACCTATGATGAAAATTACAGGCCTCTCTCATCTTTTTAAGTGGGAGAACTTGCACAATTGGTGGCTGACTAAATACTTTTTTGCCCCACTGTATGCCTCTGTATCTACCTGGTTGAATACATATTATGCATTCAGAACAGGAGTACACAAGACACGTGCTGGTTTTGTTGCTCCTCCACCCCACTTGTGACACAAAGACATGTACTGTATGGGACTCAAACGTATCAGTCAAACAGTACGTACACACACACACACACACGTACACGTACACACACACACACGTACACACACACACACGTACACACACACAATGGAGGAGAGAGAGAGAGGAGCAGTGTTCTGCTGGGATGACATTTCACTCAATAATCTGATGACCTTTTATGATAATATTTCATTTGATCAAACACTCCTTTCCTCCAGGGAGACTTAGAGATAGATGAAAGCCTGGGTGGCAGACACATGGACACGAGAGGAGGCTATAAGTGTTGTTCCTGCCAGTCCCTCAGTGCGTCAGACTCTGTAAAACACAGGACCAGTGTTCTGATTGGATACAGGAAGTTATGCTGTTATGAAAGCTGTAATGCACCGTTAGGTGGATATCTATTCTCTACCCATTCTGGGGAATTTAGAATATTTGTAATGATCATGGTCAACAGTTAATGCAAGACCCAAGTTAAATTAAAGTATATGTCATTACACACATGATAATTATAAACATGATAATTACACAACAATCCTAAAGTGGATGGAATCTAATAGTAGCCTATTAGAGAGCTGTATGGGGATGCTGTGAATGTTGCAATGGATAGAAGAAAATAAGAGGAGAAAGGTGTAAACAAGACGAGACGATGTCGTCAGTTTTTTTTTTTTGGGGGGGGGGGAAGTGTCAGTCCAGCATCCAATCATCACTCGTCAAGTTACCTCAGCGTGGCATCTGTATCCCGGGTTGCCATGGCGATGCAGTTGCTATGAGATCAATCCATCTGTAGATCACATAGTGGCTGGCGGAAATCGGACTCAGTTCTCTGCTCAAAAAGGACTCAGTTGCACTCAGTTAAAACTCTAACTCCTAGCTTTTACACTCTGGCTTGTCACTGAAATTCTATCACCTATCACAAAGATGTATAAAATACATATCTTTCTAGAGGTAGAATCGATAGCCTTAATAGGAGATCATGCTCATGCTGGAATGAGAAAGAACTAATGACTGATTCTCCATAAGCATTTATCTTAGTGGAGAGTGTGTTGAATATAAGATGGACTGTTATAGATCCCCTAACCACAGCTGCTCCCCTCACCCTCTGAGTCATAATCAATGAGATCAGTGAAAAACTCCAGTATAGAACTACTCTCCACAGTTTCCGGGTTAAAAAAATCTATAGGACGTGTTTCGACAACAGCATTAGTCATATCAAAATAAACAATGAGGTCAGACTGCATTGCATAGCTAGTTATAAGTAGCTACCTTTCACTACACAACTAAGGCCTGTCTGTCAGTCATGTCTAGATGGGATGCAGCTTTTGTCAAATTTGACATCAAAATTAGATTTGTTTTGCATTTTCGCTAAACCGAAACCTTTTCCTAACCTTAGCTTTATTCTCCTAACCTGCTACGTTAAATCTCCTAACCTGCTGCATTAATTATTTTAAACCTGCTACAAAACGTCAAAAGCTGTATCCCTTCTAGACAATACCTTGTCTGTCTGGCCAACTACAAGTGCCTCTTGAGAGTAGCATGCCATCCAACACAGACTCTCCCTCCCCCTTCCCCTCTCTCTCCACCCCCCTCATGGACAACATGGTGTCATCGTATGACGCATGGCTCAGTACCTCTGACGTGGGGCAGTGGCAGAGCCCTGGCTGCCAATATACACTACACTCAACTTCCTAATACCACCAATCAGCTTATTTCCCCTGTGACCTCAGATACCTGAACTTCTGGTTGATTTCTCTCCTCCATCTGCACTTCCTCTACCAGTGGCCTGGATTATCACTATCCTTCTCATCTCCCATGGGAACTGGCCTTAAACCTACATAGAGCGAGAGAGAGAGCACATATTACAGACAATATGGATGGTGTGTGTGTGTAGACTTTGTGTTACACACGGGCCTGTTGGGGGTCTCTATAGATAGTCTCATGTTACATGGATGTTTGAGCCTCTGGCCTTGTACAGGGAGATAGCAATCACAGCAACAGCTGTTGGCAGAGTCTACAGTACGGTACAATACTACATTATAATCATTTGTCACAACAGAAACTGGTACCGACACACACCGGATATTGGAAACTACAGAAATTGAACACAACATAAATTGGATACACACACTAACAGACACACACAGGGTCAGGGGTCAAAGGTGATGGTGAGCCGAGCAGTGCAGAGCCCCTGGTCCTGGTTCCAAACTGGGAAATGGGAAGCACACATACATATTGACTTTTTCAGTAAAGTGAATGAAGTTTTCTAACATAAATGCAGCTAGTCACCATCCCACCTGAATCTGAAGGAGGTTGGTGTCAGAAGTGGAATTGTGAGGGAAATAAGGAGGCATAGGAGTCAGGTCTCCATTATGCACAAACTGTGTGTGTCTGGTTGGCTTTTCTCTTCAGAGTTTCAGCCACAGAGAAGTGATAACGCTAAGGATCAATCAGAGGATATCACAAAATCAATATGAAAGTTACAGTCTGTTCCAATAGCTCATCATGGACCCTGTAACCTTCCCCTGTCTGGTGTTTATGATATAACCATGGCTCCCAGTTGAACATCTGAATCCCTCCCAGCCGCCAGAGGTTACACTCAGCCCCCCTGATGTCATGTGGCCACTCAGCCTTTTGACTGCATCCCCCCCAGGAGGGAGCTGGAGAGATCACTTGTTGCAACATTAATTAGCAGGATATGTTCTGTACAAACCGGAAGAAACGCCCTCGGATTGACAGATTACTGCAGTCAGCGATACTCAGGTATAATATATTTTTTATATTTTCAAAATAAAACAACATTTGTTTTAGGCTATTCATAAATTATATAAATTTAATTACAGAGATAAAACCAAAATTAATTGCATTGAATACTGTACTTCTAAGAGCAACAGGTGATTAAAATCAGTTTTATGTGAGTGTGGCGAAATAGTAATTAATCCATTCTCTTTATTTAGCACATCAAAGACATTCATTATGGCAGATCTGTCAAGTTCATTGTCTGCTCAAACAGCAGAACAATGAAGCAGTTTTTTCTGTTTAAATGTTCAGATGGTATTTCATTAAAAAAAGGAGTGCCGAATTTTACTTTAAAAAGTGTATTATTATACTGTATTTTACACTAATTCTACCAATAGTGTGATTATGTTGAGCAGTTGGACTGTAAAAAATGTGATCAGATGTCTCTACTGTCATGACTGTCCTGTGAGGATCAGAATGGGTCAGATCAGCTTGGCAATGGATGACAGTAACCAGACCCTCTCTCACACACAGACAGGGGGAGAAGGGAGCTGGTGTGGGGTTGACAGCTCACACCCGGTTGTAAATCAAGGAGAAAGATCTAGGGTCTCCCCCTCCAGTATTAACCAAAGGAATGTTCTTGGTTAACATACCTTTCCTGCTGAAACTAACATGTTTAAAAAGTGAATACTGGAACAATATTTCTAACATAGAATGTGGGGAATGGTCAGAGGGGATCTAAAGAATAATAACTTCATATTGGTTTTTGTGATGTCATTAAAAAGGTTATAAAGGAAATACTGTAACTTGAAAAGTATACCCACTACATGTAAAATAAAATAAAATTATAAGTATTTTTGTTAAGATAGGAATGTGATTTTAAGAGCCTTGAGATAATTTGTCTCCTATAAACTTTGCATAGTAAGTAACCATGCCCCGAGTGAGTTCAGAGAGCATGTCAGCCTGACGGAACCATCCCTTTCTACCAGAGTGCATAAAAGGATTTAAATTAACTTTGAACCTCAACACGAGGTGAAGAAAATAAACTCAC
Organism: Salvelinus sp. IW2-2015; assembly: GCF_002910315.2. NCBI lineage: Eukaryota > Metazoa > Chordata > Actinopteri > Salmoniformes > Salmonidae > Salvelinus > Salvelinus sp. IW2-2015. The sequence goes on from NW_019942687.1 coordinate 259,590, forward strand.
CTCCCAGACCAGGAAAGATAGGGAGCTGCAGCCCATGTCTAAAGTCTAAACTGAATATCAACACAAGGAAGAGGCAAGAAGCCCCAAATTACTAATGAGTTAATTGTTACATGATTAATTTAAATCTGGTAACAATTAACATAGTTAGTTGATTAGATAAATAACAGTCATCAGATTAATGAAAGTAAAGTAAACTATTTACTTACGTAGGCTCATCGTTCCCCAGGGACCATAGCCATCGATGACTCCTCTCCATCGCACTCTGTTCCCCAGGGACCATAGCCATCGTCGACTCCTCTCCATCACACTCTGTTCCCCAGGGACCATAGCCATCGTCGACTCCTCTCCATCACACTCTGTTCCCCAGGGACCATAGCCATCGACGACTCCTCTCCATCGCACTCTGTTCCCCGGGAACCATAGCATCGACGACTCCTCTCCATCGCACTCTGTTCCCCAGGGACCATAGCCATCGACGACTCCTCTCCATCGCACACTGTTCCCCAGGGACCATAGCCATCGACGACTCCTCTCCATCACACTCTGTTCCCCAGGGACCGTAGCCATCGACGACTCCTCTCCATCGCACTCTGTTCCCCAGGGACCACAGGGCATTGATGACTCTTCATCACACTCTGTTCTGGGTTGTCTGATCAATCTCGTTCCACCCCATGCCAGATCTTTTGGTGTCTGCAATAAAATGCCATTGATATCAAATTGATAATTAGCTCATTATCATGTCAGAAATATATTTGTCAATGCACCTTTGATCTGGTGTACTTGGCTGTTATAAATACACATCAGTAAACATCATTCTTCTTACTCAAATGTACAAATGCTCCATCCAAGCAGAAACATACCTGATTCTACAAATCAACTAATCATATTCTCTAATCAAGGCTTTGATTAGTAGAATCCCTGTGTGTTACAGCTTGGCTGAAGAAACAAAAGCCTGGACGCACACAAACGCACTGGCAGGGTAAGATTGCCTGCTCCTGTTTCTGACTGTCAGAGTGTGGTCTTGGCTACCTGTGGTTTTCCAGTGTGGTCTGAATGTACCTTTGGCCCTTATACAGTACAGCTGCAGGGGCAGCAAGACACACACTTACCTGTCCCTCAGACTCTCACACAAAGAGGGTGTTGTTGTTGTTCCCATTTGACTCTGGTAAACAATAGCAGTGTGTGTGTGTGTGTGTGTGTGTGTGTGTGTGTGTGTGTGTGTGTGTGTGTGTGTGTGTGTGTGTGTGTGTGTGTGTGTGTCGCTTCAGACGGTGACAGCGGGAGTGTGTCCTGGTGTAACTCTGTGGTATCCTGACAGTCATCCGTCCCAGCTTCCCTGTTGATTGGATTACTGCTGAGGAGACCGACACAGCTTCATCCCCTTGACACACACAGCCCTGCTTGTCCCTTATCAACTGAACTGAGATCACGGCGGCGCTCGTCCTCTCACCTCGCCTTACCTCAGACGAACTCCCCCCACCCTCCTCCCTCTCCAGCACAAAATACAGCTCTCCTCCCTTCCTCCTCTCTCCTCTTCAGGCAATTGGATCGTGGTTGCTAACTCTCAGCTCGCCTGGACTGATTGCTCATCTAACACTGTCTGCCCCTTGTCTTCTAAATATATCATATTTATCCATCTTTTCTTCTCCTACACTTTCAGAAAAAAGGATTCCAAAGGGGTTCTTCGTCTGTCCCCATAGGAGAACCCTATTTAGTTCCAGGCAGAACCCTTTTGGGTTCCATGTAAAACCCTCTGAAAAAAGGGTTCGGCGTGAAACCTAAAAGGGTTTTACCTGGAACCGAAAAGGGTTCATCAAAGGGTTCTCCTATGGGGGACAATTGCAGAACCCTTTATGGTTCTAGTAGCACCTTTTTTTCTAAGAGTGTAGCAACCATGGCTAGGTTCCAATATCCACACTATCATATCGTTTAGAAAGCATGCCCAAGACATACCTTCATTCTAAGTGGTATGTTAGTGCAGATATCAGAACAGGGCCAATGTCTATAGTATCCTAAGGGCATCTATTTCCTGGAAAATCGGGGTGTCCTCCTAACACTGAACACACTGTGAAATCTCATAATGGGGCAAAGGCGGAAATCAGAATCAATCTTTAAAATGGTTCCTGGGCAAGAGCCAGAATATATCCACCAATCACAGAAGTGCTCTCTGCTCCTGGAAAACACACAAGAGCCAATCAAGATAGCAGAATTCCTGGAAGTTGCATCTTCTATTAAGAAGCAAGAGGGTTCCAATTAAAAACAACATACCCACTGGGCACAGACATTAGTTCAACATCTGGTTTTGATTTATATTTGGTTGAGTTGACAACATTTCACCATGTCTTTGGATTTAGGTTTGGGGGAAAAAAGACAGAATGCCCTTACGTTGGTGACTTTTTGCAAATCTGATCAGTTTTCCACATTGATTCAACGTCAACATATAGATTTTTTGGGTTGAAATTACGTGGACACAATTCTGATTCAACCATTTTTTCCCTAGTGGGTGGTCACTAAAAACTGTACTTCGTCAAAGTTATGCCCTATTACTTTGTAATCACAATGTACAAAGTCACAGAGCAGTTCTAGACAATGAGCCTGTTGTGATACTACAGAAATGTATCTCGTCCTTTCTTGGATAGTTAGGGAGCTAACAATGAGGTAGCCAAGATGCCACGACATTCATTAATCCAGTCGGCTCGGATCAATAAACATTTCCCTATGAACATTTCCAAGGAAATCAGGAGGAAATGATCCATTCTATTTTCAAGAACTAGACTAGAACATTGCTGAGCCGTCGTTTTTCTTTTCAGGGCCAAGTGGCCCTCTTTCTGAAGGGAAGAAAGTCCAGCCTATCGCGGGCAGCTTTTTGTCTAGGGTGAACTTCGAGTTCATAGAGTACATCCAAACACCTAACGCCAGATTGACAAACCAGTTAACTGTGCCAGCGACTCCAATCCCCAATCTGTCTGCTTTCCATTCATTGTCCATTCCTTGTGTGGCCGATTAGTAGCTATGTAACCCTCTCTTTAGGACAGAACATCCCCAACACCAACTCTATTAGGAGTCTGTTAGGAGTTACTACAATTTCTCTAAGATACTAAATCAGGGGTGGGCAAACATTTTGGCTCGAGGGTGTCGTGACGTTGTATTAGTTAATGTGGCGACTGTTGCTCATCGAATGATTACAAGTTTCTAATTACGTGATTAACTGAATCAAGCAATTATTAACTCATTAACCTGGGGCACCATGGGAAAACTAGTTTTTATTGAGTTTCTATTTCCCAAATTAACTCAAAGAATATCAGAATATCGATTTTACCACAGCCGCTAATTAACCAGTTGCCTCTAACAGTGTAAAGGTTTTCTTCTAGGGGTGAAGGAGAGGACCAAAATGCAGCGCGGCTAGTGTTAAACATGTTTAATACAAACACAAGTGAAACACTACAAACAACCTACAAAATAACAAATGTGCAAAACCGATAGAACCGGGGACACCACCTGTAAGGCTGGTGCCATGTACGCCGGCCCGAGGAGACGTACTGGAGGCCAGATACGTTGGGCCGGCTTCATGACATCCAGCTCGATGCCAAACTAGCCCTCCCAGTGCGGCAAGGTGGAATAGCCCGCACTGGGCTAAGCACGCGTACTAGGGCAACCGTGCGCTTTACCGCATAACACGGTGGTCTGACCAGTACGACGCCCTCTCACTCCACGGTAAGCCCGGGGAGTTGGCTCAGGTATCCAACCCGGGCTTCGCCACACTCCCCTTTATCCCCCCCCCCAAGACATTTTTGGGTGAGCCTCTTCGGGTTTCCAGCCACTCTGCCTTGCAAGCGCTCATAATGCCGCCTCTCCGCTTTTGATGCCTCCAGCTCCGCTTTGGGACGCGGACACTCCTCTGGCTCTGCCCAGGGTCCCTCTCCGTCCAGAATCTCCTCCATGTCCATTCCTCCTTGTACTGCTGCTGCTGTTGCTGGCTGCCTGTTGCCACGCTGCTTGGTCCGGGTTTGGTGGGTGTTTCTGTAAAGGTTTTCTTTCAGGGGTGAAGGAGAGGACAAAATGCAGCGCGGCTAGTGTTAAAACATGTTTAATACAAACACAAGTGAAACACTACAAACAACCTACAAAATAACAAATGTGCAAAACCGATACAGACCTATCTGGTGCAGAACACAAACACAGAGACAGGTAACAAACACCCACAACTCCAACCAAAACAGCCCTCTATATATGAGTCTCAATCAGAGTACAACGACTACCATCTGCCTCTGATTGAGAACTCACACTAGGCTGACATAGAACAGACAAACTAGACACACACACATAGAATCTCCACCAGCTCACGTCCTGACCAACTAACACATACAAAACAGAGAAAACAGGTCAGGAACGTGACAAGTCTCGTTCTGAACGTCGTACTAGCCCGGGATTCTGCACGGACCCGGGTCTCACTAATGAATTCCGCACACACCAATCTTAGTTGAATGTTTATTTACTAAAAGCTAAAATGATGATAAAGATACACATACCACAAAACACATTCTAGGCTATTGATTAGAACTTAGTATAACGGCGCAACACACTAGGGCGCGTGTTACCTCAAAATGGGATTTAAAAGAGAGAGAAAGAGAAAGATTACACGAGAGGAATATACATTTGGTTGAATTGTCAACTATGCTCATTCTAACCCTAGCCTTGCCCAAACTGCCGCTGTTATGAGTCAGAATATAATGATGTTATTACTCTCCCTGTGTTGAAAGGCTCCTTGTGGGATTTCACCGGTCGGGAATCGTTTCTGAGCTGTCCTTCTCATTGTACACCGCTGTCCTTTCTTCCTGCGTCTCTAAGGTGTGTCTCGGCGGACGATAGTCGTGTCGTCTTACTCGTAGGCTCAATGCTTTGATCTCAGGGCTCGAATTGAGAGTGTACGAGTGGACAGTGATACTCGAAGATTCGATGGCGATCGGAATGGGAGTGGATGGGGCTAGAGTGTACGGCTCTGAGATACACGCTACACGCGTGCGTAAAGATGAGTAGGTTTGACACATCGAACGCCTTTAGGGATAGAAAGATCTCTCTTTGATCTTCACTCGTTCGTTTGGTGGTTAGTTTCCGTTGTCAGAACTCTTTTTGACTTGCGTTTGGGGTCTACCTTGGTCTAATGCTGTTGCTGCATGTCAGCTTAATCGCTAGATGTTTGGAATTCTTCTGGCATACTTTCTCAACTTTCACTCACAGGTTTTATACCCTCGGGTCAGAAGTGGGCGTAACCGCCTTCAGGGCAATTCTCTGGCGTACCAAGTTTGAGGGGCAAGGTATAGATTTTACTCAAATCCAATTTTAGACAACTAACTTCACATTTCATCTCTACGCGAAACATTCTCTTTGATTTGGACATTTTCCCCACAACGTACAATATATAAACATCAAGCATATACGAGGAAACTCTTAAGTTACAATGTTTTCATAATAACGTAATCTATTAACCTTTAATAACAAAACAAAAATGACATACATTTTGATATTCCATCTATCTGTTGGGGTTGAGAGATAATCTGTAGGGTCGTGGTCCCTCTGTAACCTGACCTGATCAGGACAGTCATGACAGTCCCCCTCTGTGGTTCAACTTGGAATGATTCTGCAGGTTGCAACGCACCATAAGAATGACCATCGGATGTCCTGGTTTGTGGTCAGGTTACAGGAGACCACGACCCTACAGTTATCTCTCAACCCAACAGATGAGGAGAGATCTAAGGGTCTGAAGATGTGGGGGTTTTATGACCCCTGCACACCCATGGTAATTCTGAGGCCACAAAAATATTCCTCTCACTATGGAGAACGAGCCTCAGAACTTTAAACATGCAATAAGGGACTTTGGAACACTGGTTTCCATCAACTACAATGGTGGTCATGACGATAGATGGATATCAAAATGTATGTCAATTTTGTTTTGTTATTCAAGGTTAATAGATTACGTTATTATGAAAACATTGTAACGTTAAGAGTTTTCCTCGTATATGCTTGATGTTTATATTTGTACGTTGTGTGGAAAATGTCCAAATCACAGAGAATGTTTCGGTAGAGATGAAATGTGAAGTAGTTGTCTAAAATTGGATTTGAGTAAAATCTATACCTTGCCCCTCAAACTTGGTACGCCCAGAGATTGCCCTGAAGGCGGTTACGCCCACTTCTGACCCGAGGGTATAAAACCTGTGAGTGCAGAATTAACAGATTAGACTAAGTGACCCGAGCTGCAGCCAAGGTCGTAAAAGGTCAACGAACCCAAAACGCAACAAGTTTGAAGACAAAGAATCTTTTTCTACCAAGCTATGGATGAGTAGCGGTCTAAGCGGGTGTATTTTCAAGCCGAACCACTAGCCTCCACTCCCCATCGA
>NW_019942687.1:267818-299676 GCF_002910315.2 Salvelinus sp. IW2-2015
AGACCTATCTGTGCAGAACACAAACACAGAGACAGGTAACAAACACCCACAACTCCCAACACAAAACAAGCCTCCTATATACAGTGGGGCAAAAAGTATTTAGTCAGCCACCAATTGTGCAAGTTCTCCCACTTAAAAAGATGAGAGAGGCCTGTAATTTTTATCATAGTACACTTTCAACTATGACAGACAAAATGAGAAAAAAAAAATCCAGAAAATCACATTGTAGGATTTTTATGAATTTATTTTGCAAATTATGTGGAAAATAAGTATTTGGTCACCTAAAACAAGCACGATTTCTGGCTCTCACAGACCTGTAACTTTTTCTTTAAGAGGCTCCTCTGTCCTCCACTCGTTACCTGTATTAATGGCACCTGTTTGAACTTGTTATCAGTATAAAAGACACCTGTCCACAACCTCAAACAGTCACACTCCAAACTCCATCACTATGGCCAAGACCAAAGAGCTGTCAAAGGACACCAGAAACAAAATTGTAGACCTGCACCAGGCTGGGAAGACTGAATCTCAATAGGTAAGCAGCTTGGTTTGAAGAAATACACTGTGAGGCAGAATTAGGAAGGAATGGAAGACATACAAGACACTGAATCGTCCCTCGATCTGGGGCTCCACGCAGATCTCACCCCGTGGGGTCAAAATGATCACAAGAACGGTGAGCAAAAATCCAGAACCACACGGGGGACCTAGTGAATGACCTGCAGAGAGCTGGGACCAAAGTAACAAAGCCTACCATCAGTAACACATACGCCGCCAGGGACTCAAATCCTGCAGTGCGAGACGTGTCCCCCTGCTTAAGCCAGTACATGTCCAGGCCCGTCTTGAAGTTTGCGAGAGGCATTTGGATGATCCAGAAGAAGATTGGGAGAATGTCATATGTCAGATGAAACCAAAATATAACTTTTTGGTTAAAAACTCAACTCGTCGTGTTTGGAGGACAAAGAATGCTGAGTTGCATCCAAAGAACACCATACCTACTTTGAAGCATGGGGTGGAAAACATCATGCTTTGGGCTGTTTTTCTGCAAAGGGACCAGGACGACTGATCCGTGTAAAGGAAAGAATGAATGGGGCCATGTATCGTGAGATTTTGAGTGAAAACTCCTTCCATCAGCAAGGGCATTTGAAGATGAAACGTGGCTGGGTTTTTCAGCATGACAATGATCCCAAACACCCGCCCGGGCAACGAAGGAGTGGCTTCGTAAGAAGCATTTCAAGGTCCTGGAGTGGCCTAGCCAGTCTCCAGATCTCAACCCCATAGAAAATCTTTGGAGGGAGTTGAAAGTTCGTGTTGCCAGCAACAGCCCCAAAAACATCACTGCTCTAGAGGAGATCTGCGTGGAGGAATGGGCCAAAATACCAGCAACATGTGTTGAAAAAACCTTGTGTAGACTTACAGAAAAATGTTTGACCTCTGTCATTGCCAACAAAGGGTATATAACAAATTATTGAGATAAACTTTTGTATTGACCAAATACTTATTTTCCACCATAATTTGCAAATAAATTCTAAAAATAATCCTACAATGTGATTTTCTGGATATTTTATTCCTCATTTTGTCTGTCATAGTTGAAGTTTTACCTATGATGAAAATTACAGATCGTGGTATCTACACTCTTTCATCTTTACGCTGTGAGCTCTGAGCTACAGAGCTATCTGTCCCCCGAAGACCCCTTGCAGAGCGAGGACAAAGGAACAGGCCAGTAAAGCCAAAGGACACGGACATCGTGTCGTGAGGACACCTAGAGAGGTGCGCAGGAGAAGTGCGTCATTGAGCAGCTTGAACGGTCCACGCGGGAAAATCCACGGAGACCTTCCACAAGTAATAACATCATTATATTCTGACTCATAACAGCGGCAGTTTGGGGCAAGGCTAGGGTTAGAATGAGCATAGTTGACAATTTCAACCAAATGTATATTCCTCTCGTGTAATCTCTCTCTTTCTCTCTCTTTTAAATCACCATTTTAGGTAACACGCGCCCTAGTGTGTTGGCCCGTTATACTAAGTTCTAATCAATAGCCTAGAATGTGTTTTTGTGTATGTGTATCTTTTATCATCATTTTAGCTTTTTAGTAAATAAACATTCAACTAAGARTGGTGTGGTGCGAATTCATTAGTGAGACCCGGGTCCGTGCAGAATCCCGGGCTGTACGACGTTCAGAACGAGACTGTTAGAGGCAACTGGTTAATTAGCGGCTGTGGTAAAATCGATATTCTGATATTCTTTGAGTTAATTTGGGAAATAGAAACTCAATAAAAACGAGTTTTCCCATGGTGCCCCAGGTTAATGAGTTAATAATTGCTTGATTCAGTTAATCACGTAATTGGAAACTTGTAATCATTCGATGAGCAACAGTCGCCACATTAACTAATACAACGTCACGACAAGGGCCACATGGGGATTTTGAAATTCAACGGAGGGACGCATTTTTTGGGGGACCAATTGTTTGTTAAAATCAATTTGCGGGGACCTCCCGAGTGGTGCAGCGGTCTAATGCACTGCATCAGATCCCAGGCTGTGTCACAGCTGGCCATGACTGAGAGACCCATGAGGCGGCGCACAATTGGCCGAGCATCGTCCAAGTTAGGAGAGTGTTTGGCAGACCGAGATTTCCTTGTCCCATCATGCTCTAGCGACTCTTGTGGCGGGCCGGGTGCATGTTCACTGACACAGTCGCCAGGTGTACTGTGTTTCCTCCGACACATTGGTGCGGCTGGCTTCCGGGTTAAGCAGGCATTGTGTCAAGAAGCAGTGCGGCTTGGCTGCGTCATGTTTCAGAGGACGCACGGCTCTTGACTTTCGCCTCTCCTGAGTCCGTACGGGAGTTTCATCGATGGAACAAGACTAACTACCAATTGGATACCACGAAATTGGGGAGAAAAAGGGAGAATTTTTTCTTCTTCTCAATGGCTGGATTTTTATGTCTCGCGGGCAGGATTTGAAGTTCCTTGTGGGCCGGATACGGCCCGTGAGCCGTACTTTGCCCCCCTTGTGCTAAATGCATACCGTAGCTGACAGAAATTTTTGTTTCTGTTTAATGCATTTATTTGTTAAAGGCATAGTTCATTGAAATACAGTAGGCTACTGATATCTGAGTCTCAATAACCCTTTGAAGCCTGTTTCTGAATGTTCAGCCTATTTTATTCAAGATGGAGACAAAGAAGCTTTGGTAAAGTGTGACGGACTCCAGTATCTTCAGCAGACATCTTGTGTTATGGTTCTAGGCTGGACCAAAAGCAGACAGGGTAAAAACAGCCAGCCAGTCTCAAGGTTTTTGTCTTGTTGTGCACCTTAGACAGGGTGAGAAAGGGACATTGGCTCGACTCTGTAGACGCCACTCATATTAAGTCAATGCTGGGCACTCTCCTGCTCTCTTTTGTTCGGTTTTTATCCATGTCTGTCGTTCTATCACCATCTCTCTCTTCCCCCCCTCTCTCCCCCTCCCTTACTTAATTTCTGCATCACTGTCCCCCCTTCTCAGGGTCAATTTAACGTGAAGTGTGTTTTAATGAAGAATGGAGCCTACATAACCTCTGAGCCGAGTGAAGCACAGGCCCTTGCTCCTGCAACAGTAAAGACTTTTCCAGCTAACTTTTATGTTCTCTGACAAATGTGGTTAATTATTAAAGTAGAAGAGCAGCACAGGGTGATGTAGAGTATCCCAAACTAGGTATGTCGCTTAAAGCCACTCAATCACGCACTCGCTCTTTCCCCTCTCTTCATATCTTTCTTTTGCTCTACCTCTTTTTCCCCATCCTTTTCCCTGTTTTTCTCTCCCTCTCCGGGTAGATTGATTCGCGCTACCTTGATCAGTGTCATAACTGCACACCTCTCCCTCGCTCTCTTTTCCTCACTCTCCCACTTTCTCTCCTTCTCACTCTTTCTTTCTCCATCCCTCTCTTCCTCCCCCTCTCCTCCCGTCTGTCTGTCTCTCACCCTCCCTGGCCCTGCCTGCTGCCACACCACTCCAGTCAGTCTGCTGACCACAGAGAGAGCTGTTTTGGTGGTGAGTGAGTCGCATGGTCCCATGACCAAGGGAACAGAAAGAAAATAGGTCAGGGAAAACAAACGTATCCCTCTCTACGAAGCAGCACAGCGGAGGGCCTGATCTCTTTATGATGGAATCACACGCTGCTTCTATACTGAGTTCTGGCACTACAAGAGAGAGAGGCGGGAAGGAAACAGGTAGGGAGAGAGTGTTTGTGCAAGAGAGAAATACAGCGAGAGAGAGAGAGAGGCGGGAAGGGTACAGGTAGGGAGAGAGTGTTTGTGCAAGAGAGAAATACAGCGAGAAAGAGATGGATAAAGACAGGTACATGAAGAGAGAGACAAAGATAGAGAAATTAAAAGAGAGGGAGTCACATCCAAGGTGTTCCAGACCCCTAGGGCAGTGTGAGTCAGTTTCCTGGTCCTCAGTAGCTCTTTCTTGGGTAGCTGACCCCTCCGTCTTCCCGTCATCCACAAGCTGCTGGAGAGGGGTGCTGAGTCATGTAGAGGTGGGGAGGAACACACACACAGACATTGTTGAATGCTTTTCCTAAAATATGATTGGACGCAATCTCAATGGGGTCCCTTAAAAGTTCCGAGCCGTGTTTCCATGGCAATAGTAGCTGACACCATCCTGTCGTGACAAGATGTTTTTGGATACAGAGACCTCGGGTAGCGGCGCAGCAGCGAGATTTAACACTGGAGATAGAGGGGCTTTGCAGGACAACAGGCACACAACTAGTATATCCTCTCTGAAACTCTCTGGTAGCCTACACAAAGCAAGGCGCTTTGGCTGTTCGCTAAAACATTAAACGAACTCAACGACCTCATCTGAGAGACAGAAAGCTAGAAAGAGCGAGAGAGGAAAGAGGGAGGGTAACCACAGGAGGGGGAGAGAGAGAGAGAGAGAGAAAGAGGAAGCCAGAGAGAGAGCAAGAGAGAAAAATACTAATTTAGACAACCAACCGGTGACGTATTTTCTACGTCTCAGATTCCTCAAAAAGAACATTTGTTTTGGGATAAATGGCAAGCAGTGTCGATAAAGCTAATTATTTGTTTTTAATAAACACCTCCAAAGAGTCAAATGCGGACACTCTTTTCACTTACATAAAGGAATGATTATGACACAGACTGAGGTTAGCCTGTGGCTAATGTTGTTCTAACTGGGAGTGATCCACACTGTCTATTACAACACAATATGGAAGTATATTCTAACTAGGTTATCAACGAAATGAAGAATTACTGCATGTATCATCATCATCATAAACGCCATCACAATAATCATTATTATCATCCTGATAAGGATCATGGCGTTGAGTGAGCATATTCATCATAGACATGATCCCCTGAGCGGCTGAGCGTGTCGGTGCGTTGGATGGATGGATGGATGGATGGATGGATGGATGGATGGATGGATGGTGTGCGACCAGAGCAGGGCTCATCAGGGGTACTAGACACAGAAGGGTGTCTAGCGACAGTCAGCCCCGTCTGCTCTCTAAGTCGCTGGAGAACTGCATGACCCTGGAACAACCAATTAACAGTCAGGGGCTGGCATTGTTTGGTCAATTGCCCCACTACACCACCATCTAGACAGCACAGCCCAGAATTACACTTACCTCATCTACGGGTATGTCCCAAATGGCACCATATTCCCTATATAGTGCACTCCTTTCAACCAGAGCCCTATGGACCCTGGTCAAAGACAGTGCACTAAATAGGGAATATGATGCCAATTGGGATATAGCCCAGGAAGCCTATATTGGTAGATAACAACTAATAAAGTTAAAGGTTTGGCCTCAAAGGTTATGACTTGATTCTGTGAGGCTCTGGTCCAATATCCACACTAGAATCATTGTCAGGTGGCATCACTCATGAGTGAGGTTCATCCCTCAGTGCAGGCAGAATCTGGCGTAAGATAATGCACTAGAACACCATTTAAGAGGTAATATATTTGGCATACATTAAGACTTGGTATGCTATGGATATTGGGATGTAGCCTGTGAGGTTAGTTTCAAAAGAGAAACTCTGGGCCTGCACAAGGCCTTCCTGCAAAAATTAAGTTTCATATTTGATTAGAATTTCCTCTTAATGTCTTCTATTGGATCACATATCTAACATACTGTATATAACATAATCCAACATGAAATAGGCCAGAATCCTATTTTAACGAGCATTGGCCAGTGTTCGAAGTTCAAACACAAGGTAATCTGTCGCTAAACCATCAATACATGCTAAAACCACCCATATAGCTTATTGCTCAATTGCAGCCAACAATTTACCGCTCCCTAAAGCGAATGTCGGGGTACATTTTTTGTCCTGATTGCTGTCCATATTGGTGTCTCAGGGGGAGTTGGGATATGCAAAATATTTCCAATTCACATCAATGACATTTCCAACCTCTCCCTGACCGAGTCTGTAACCCCTACATGTTTCAAGCAGACCATCATATTCCCTGTGCCCAAGAAAGCGAAGGTAACCTGCCTAAATGACTACCGCCCCGTAGCACTCACGTCCGTAGCCATGAAGTGCTTTGAAAGGCTGGGCATGGCTCACATCAACACCATCATCCCAGAAACCCTACACCCACTCCAATTCACATAACACCCCAACAGATCCAGACACAATCTCTGTTGCACTCCATACTGCCCTTTCCCACCTACACAAAAGGAACACCTATGTGAGAATGCTGTTCATCGACTACAGCTCAGCGTTCAACACCATAGTGCCTTCAAAGCTCATCACTAAGCTAAGGACACTGGGACTAAACACCTACCTTTGCAACTGGATCATGGACTTCCTGACGGGTCGCCCCCAGGTGGTAACGGTAGGCAACAACACATCTGCCACGTTGATCCTCAACACAGGGGCCCCTCAGGGGTGCGTGCTTAGTCACCTCCTGTACTCCCCGTTCATCCACGACTGCATGGCCAAGCACGATTAACACCATCATTAAAGTTTGCTGACGACAACAGTGGTAGGCCTGATCACCGACGACGATGAGACAGCCTATAGGGAGGAGGTCAGAGACCTGGACAACAACCGCTCCCTCAATGTGAGCAAGACAAAAGGAGATGTTCGTGGACTATAAGGAAAAGGAGGGCCAAATACCCCAATCACATCAACAGGGCTGTAGTGGAGCAGGTCAAGAGTTTCAAGTTCCTTGGTGTCCACATCACCAACAAACTATCATGGTCCAAACACAACAAGACAGTCATGAAGATGGCACAACAACTTTTCCCCCTCAGGAGACTGAAAAGATTTGTCATGGGTCCCCAGATCCTCAAAAAGTTCTACAGCTGCACAATCGAGAGCATCCTGACCGGTTGCTGGCATGGCGACTGCTCGGCATCCGACCACAAGGCACTACAGTGGTTAGTGCATACGGCCCAGTACATCACTGGGGCAAAGCTTCCTGCCATCCAAGACCTATACACTAGGCGGTGTCAGAGGAAGGCCAAAAAATTATCAAAGTCTCTAGTCACCCAAGTCAGGACTATTTACGTATACACCCCCCCCCCCTTGTTACTTGTATTTGATTTCTGGTGCTGTGTGAATAAAGTGACAATTTAAAACCACAAGATGGTAGCAGACAGTTACAATAGGATGCTCTAGTTGATACTGGGCCCCGTTTCAATGCTTGAAAAATGCTTGTTGCTTCCTTCCTTACTTACAGGCAACCAAAGTTCCAATATACTCATTAGCACACCAGTATGCATGACAATGAGAAAACATAAGGGGTCATACATGATCATAAAGTCCTACAATGCATTATGACTGCATCATCACGTTTAATGGGCGTTCTACTTTTAACTTTGTTTTTTTCCAGGAAGCCCATTTCAAACTATTAAATTGCTTTATTTTTTCCTTTTTATAAAATTATTTTCAGGATGAGAAAATGTTATCAATGTAAACTTAATAAAACAAAAATCAGATATGAAGAAAATATTTTAAATTGTAAGGTCATCTTTGAAAACTAACAATTATCAAAATAAAAGCTAGACAGTCAGGGAGAATCTAAAATGTACAAAAATAGGCATTAAAACAGGTTTCCATCCAACCTTAAGAGAGTACAGTACTTTTTGTATTTTATAACAACCTGGGGAAATGAATGAGCCAATTGACAGATTGGGAATTTGGTCAGGACACCAGGGTTAACACCCCTACTCTTACAATAAGTGGCATGGGATCTTTAGTGAGCACAGAGTCAGGACAACTGTTTAACGTCCCCTACACAGGGCAATGTTCCCAATCACTACCCTGCGGCATTGGGATATTTTCTTTTAGACCAGAGGAAAGAGTGCCTCCTACTGGTCATCCAACACCACTACCAGCAGCATTTGGTCGTCCATCCAGGGACCAACCAGGACCAACCCTGCTCAGCTTCAAAGGTAAACCAGCAGTGGGAAGCAGGGTGATATGCTGCTGTCAAAAATACATGTGGAATAACAAATAAATCATGACCAGCCTGGTGGAAAAATTACATTTTTCATTAAACTTTTCAAATGTTGACAAAACTAAATACGCTGTCGGTAAAATTAATTAGGTGAGAAATGTCAGTGGAAACGCTTTATTTGTGCAAATATTGATATATTAACCATCATATCGAAGTAAACCTGCAGTCACGCGATGACGTGTGGTCCTCCCACTACGACTCGTCAGGAAAGCATGCAGTTTATTAGGTAAATGAGAATTTAACCAAAAAAGGTATTTTTATGTGCACTATGTCATCACACACAGCATTTTATCTGGTGGGAAATTGCGCTTTTTAAAAAATGTATATTTTAGAATATTAATGTTAAAATCTGTCGCCAATTGGATGGAAACCTAGCTATTCAGGAGTATTTGTCATGGCATGTGGCCCCCATTGATTGTTTGTTTTAGTCACAGATAGCATAAGCCATGTCCAAATGTGTAGAATTGAAGGAAAAAAATAAAAATCACTTTAAAAATGCAACATTTTATTTCCACCAAATGGAAAAATGTGTAGAATTGCAAGAAATGTGCCTTAAAACAGTTACATGTGGTAACCCACCACATAAACCCCATTTTTATCCATAACATTTAATGCATTTTACCTGCAGACTTGCGTACAATATAATATTAACCATAGGTTCATTGTAAATTGTATGCTAGATATTGGAACAGTCCATAAAACAGCTCAGGCGTTAATGTGATCAGTATTGTTTGCATAAAGCATCAGTCACTTAAACGTTTGGGAGCATAATTAGTGCACAATTGTATTTCTATAGTTTACTCTCCGATAGACAGCACTGCTATAAAATGTTTTCTGGTATGAGTCAGTGTATGCCTTTTACTGTATTAAAGATGACAAAAACAAGCTTCTAAATGTAGATATTCTCTCTGGGGTGATGTGTTGTGTGGAGATATAGTCTAGTCAAAGGCAATCTCCAGATTCTGAGTGATGGAGATGAGTTGGAAACCTTGATAAGTGGTCATCCGTGTCCATGGATACATAACTAAATAAGGACAGGGGATGTAGTTCGTCAAGGAGTAGTGTCACATGGCTATCCTTCCAAATCGTCACACAGGCTTCCAAGGGTAGTGAAGGAGGAATTAGGCGGCAAATCATGAAAGCACTCTATTCCTGTTCTAGGATGAAAATATAAAAACTCACATGTTCTCTTTATTTACCATATACAGCTAGATAGATGTACACCACTGGAGATTTTGGATAAAAGCACACACACAACGCTGATGTATGTAGGAACTCATCACATACTTTTAAAATGCTGAAACAAAGAAAATCGTGGATTACAAATCGATAAAAAAATAGTAGAATCCAAATTCAAAACTGTTCTAAATGCATATAGGTCACATGTTGTGTTGACGTCTGTCACACATCCCAACTGTGGTAGCTAATAACCTTTGTTTTCTGTACACAGGGGACATTCCGTACAAAATATTACATCTACCATGTAGTAGCTATAACAAAATAAAAGTACATTATATGTACAATATTAGATGCCAATTATCATACAGGGTTGTATACCAAAAGACACTTGTAGAATCATTATTTAAAAATAAAATTAAAAAAAACATACAGTACCTTGGCAAAGTATTCAGAACCCTTGACTTTTTCCACATTGGTACATTAGCCTTATTCTAAAAAAATCCTGAGCAATCTACGCAGAACCCCACAATGACAAAGGGAAAACAGTTTTTAATTTTTTTTGTTGAAATGTTTGCTATTTACATAAGTATTCAGACCCTTTGCTATGAGACTAAAAATTGAGCTCAGGTGCATCCTGTTTCCATTGATCATCCTTGAGATGTTTCTACATCTTGATTGGAGTGCACCTGTGGTAAATTCAATTGATTGGACATGATTTGGAAAGGCACACACCTGTCTATATAAGGTCCCACAGTTGACAGTACATGTCAGAGTAAAAACCAAGCCATGAGGTTGAAGGAATTGTCCATAGAGCACCGAGACAGGATTGTGTCAAGGCACAGATCTGGGGAAGGGTACCAAAACATTTCTGCAGGATTGAAGGTCCCAAAGAACACAGTGGCCTCCATTCTTAAATAGAGGAAGTATGGAACCACCAAGAATCTTCCTAGAGCTGGCCGCTCGGCAGTCTGGGGAGAAGGGCCCTGGTCAGGGATGTGACCAAGAACCCGATGGTCACTGACAGAGCTCCAGAGTTCCTCTGTGGAGATGGGAGAACCTTCCAGAAGGACAACAATCTCTGCAGCACTCCACCAATCAGACCTTTATGGTAGAGTTGCCAGAAGAAAGCCACTCCTCAGTAAAAAGGCACATGACAGCCCGCTTGGAGTTTGCATAAAGCACAGAAAGACCATGACAAAGAAAATTCAGACCGTGACAAAGAAAATTCTCTGCTCTGATGAAACAAAGATCAACCTCTTTGGCCAGAATACCAAGCGTCTGGAGGAAACCTGGCACTATCCCTACAGTGAAGCATGGTGGTTGCAGCATCATGCTGTGGGGATCTTTTTCAGCGGCAGGGACTGGGAGACTAGTCAAGATTGAGGCAAAGATGAACGGAGAAAAGTACAGAGAGATCATTGATGAAAACCTGTTCCAGAGCACTCAGGACCTCAGACTGGGGTGAAGGTTCACATTCCAGCAGGACCACGACCCTAAGCACACAGCCAAGACAATGCAGGAGTGGCGTCGGGACAAGTCTCAATGTCCTTGAGTGGCCCAACCAGAGCCCGGACTTTAACCCAATCGAACATCTCTGGGGAGAGCTGAAAATAGCTGTGCAGCAATGCTCCCCATCCAACCTGACAGCTTGAGAGGATCTGCAGAGAAGAACGGGAGAATCTTCCCAAATACAGGTGTGCCAGGCTGGTAGCGTCATACCCAAGGAGACTGAAGGCTGTAATCACTGCTGAAGGTGCTTCAACAAAGTACAGAGTAAAGGGTCTGAATACTTATGTAAATGTGATAGCTTCTTTTTGTTTTTTTATACAAATTTGCCCAAATTTCTAAAAAACTTTCTGCTTTGTCATTATGGGGTATTGTGAATAGATTGATAAGGGGAAAAACAACTTAATACATTTTAGAATTAGGCTGTAACGTAACAAAATGTGGAAAAAGTCAAGGGGTCTGAAAACTTTCCGAATGCACTGTATGTAAAATAGAGAGCGCCAGAGGCTACAATATTAAAGCAATTTGATGAAGAACAACAGTCACCAACAGAGTCCTCTCTGCTCTCAGGACACTGGGAACAGCCAGGGATCCATTCACATTCAGTCAACTGAAATTACAATTCTCCTCTGTGAAGCAATGAGGAACATTTGTATTTCAGATGACTTCCTAAATTGACCCAAACCCTGGTGCCATCCAGTTTTGTTTGTGCCATCTATAAAAGCACTCTATACCTCCTTTTAGTAATTTTACAGCAAAATAGTTGGGGGGGTGGCATAAAGAATAACATTCACCATAAATTTAAGACAAAGAAAATAATCTAGAAAGAGACAGTGAAACATCGTGATAGTAATAGTAGTATATTTACAATTTGCACATTCAATCTGAACATCAGAGTTTTTGCAGGCAATGGAAAAGACCCTGCACACATCCAGAAGTAGTGTCTCACACACAGAGCTTCTCTACAGGGATACAGCCAGAGTGCATGTCTGTCTGGGGACTCAAACAATGGTGTTGTATCACATCAATACTCTGCCTACATCTTGAAATGGCCCACTATTTCCTATATAGTGCACTTCTTTCGATCACGGTCCATCGGGCTCTAGGGGAATAAGGTGCCATTTGAGGGACATCCTAAATGGAACAGGGCGTGGGGTAATAAGATCAGGTTGAATGAGAAGCATCCTTCTCTACACCTTTTTCATCAGGCACACAGAGGAACTGACGTAACTCAACAGACCAGACAGCACGAATGATTCATTCATTTTGGATCTTGGGTTTTTATTCTTCAAGTTTTATCAGGAAGTGCGTCTATGTTAAGTGTTTGGGGCTTACCCACTCCTCTCTAGCTTGACCACAATCATTGATCTGCTTTGTAGATTTAACAAAAAGCAGCTCGTATGCGTTTTACACCAAACATGGCCCTAAATACATACTAAATACTCTGTGGGTGTGTGTCATTGTGTTTCAACGTGCGTCTCTCTGGTCTGTTGGGAAGCTAATGCTAAATTGAACATGGTTCTGCATTCACATAACACTGCTATTCTACTCTCAGTTTAGCCGCGTGTTCAATAAAGGCACTATGAAAGGAAAGGCTTGTGATGAATTTTGACTGACTACAGACAGAATTATCTTTATATGACTGAACTAGGCTACTACTTCCCAACGTAGAAAAGCAACATCAGAAAGAGAGGGGTCTTGGTTGTGAGGAGCAAGTATTCCTCTGTGTGTAGCCCAGTACAGCTCCTCACACACTACAGCTCAAAGGGAGTCTAAACACTGAACTAGAACACGGACCTCACTTTTCACAACACTAACATGACTTGGATGTCTTGATCAATACTGATTATGAATGAAGACAAAAACAGACCGACAGGGAATGAGATTGACGTGTTCACATGGACAGTGAACTCTAGCGGATCCAGAAAACAATTGATGTGCTGTGCCCTCAGTCTTAGAAAACCATTAACCATTGTTCGAACCAACCAAACACACTGCAACCTGGGACAACTTATTGCATACAATATCATACAGCTAAGAAAGGGCGGATACGTTTTTTAAAAAGCGAGAAAAAGCAAGAGTGAGGTTGGCACCAAACTAGGTCTGTACAGACCAGCTGATGTCCAGTGGACAGAAGAACCCCCCTTTCACTCAGCCAAGCACATTTAGAGCCACAACTTTATTACGTCTCTTGACGGTCCCCTCCCATCAAATCAATCCTAGCAGAACACAAGAAACAAGAGAAAAATTACGCTTATGGCAATAGCAGCAGTAACTAGGCAACAAAGAATAAACATGAGAGAGAAGGACTGTGCTTTCCTCTCTATGCTGAGAGAGCGAGAGGAGACTAAACTGCTTCTTCCTTTGTCCATTACGTACAGTATGCATCTATAATACATGTCTGTCTGCCAGTCCTATTGCCAGTGCACATGACATCTAGAATGAGGATGAGAGAAAAACAGAAAGACAACAAATTAAAACAATAACAGAAGGGAACAGCACTGCTTTTACAAGACAGAGAGAGGGAGGGAGGTGGGCGAGGGGAACAATGTCATGTTTGGTGGTCATGCCATACAGTCCTGTGCCATTGATATCTCCTGGCAGGGCTGGAGCGAACTGGGGAACACTTCAGAGTTGGACTGGTGGAGTTGTTTGAGCTGGACTGGTGGAGTTGTTTGAGCTGCAGCTTCTTTCAGCCAGGCCATTCTGTTTTGTTCTATTCTGGACCTTGTCTGTGCTGGACTGTTCTGGGCCCCCCGGGGCTGGTCTGTCTGTCGGTATGTGGTGTCTGACTGTGTATGTGTGACTGTCTGTACACGTGTGTGTGCGACTGTATGTGTGTGTGTGTGAGAGAGACTGTCTGTACGTGTGTGTGTCTTTAATGTCCGTCGTGTGGTGTGACCATATCACTGGCCCTCCGGTGCGTCTCCAGGGCCTTGACAGTGGAGATGTCCTGAGGCAGCTCAGACTTCCTCCTGACCAGCGGACGCTCCTTACGCTCGTTCCTCTGGAGCTATTGGGGGAGAGGGAGAACAGTTACACTCCAGTCAAACCAAAATCTACAAAGTAGTAAGGAATCGCGGAGATCACCCTATGTGGAAGTATTCTCCAAATGGCATGTACGACATTGCGCTGGCTGTTAGCCTATTCAGCGCGGTGTCTAAGCTAGCTAGCTAGACCCTCCCTTCCCTGATTGTTATTAAGCCGCTGCTAATTTGCATAAGTGTTGGACTCTTAGTCACCGACAGTTGAAGTTGAAGTCTGCGTTAGGGGAAGCATCGCGACTGTCTGTCCCAGAGACTTATATATTTTTTTACTTTGTGGACGTGAGGTGCAGTTTAGGGAAAAGAAGATGATCACTTATTCTGCTGTTATATTGCACATGCAGTGACAGAGGAAAAAACTACTGCTTCTTTGTTAGCAGGAACTTTTGTTCTAATATCCCAGACGGACCTAAATGTTTCACCCTTAAGGATCCCAGCTAAGTAGCTAAATCTAATTTATCACACGCGCCGAATACGACAGGTGTAGGTAGACCTTACCGTGAAATGCTTACTTACAAGCCCTTAACTTTATTTCTTGACCTGCATTGTTGGTTTAAGAAAAAATTTAATAAATACATTAAATATATATATATTTTTTAAAATAAAAGTTACAATAAAATAATGAGGCTATATACAGGGGGTACCAAGTGAATGTGTGGGGGTACAGGTTAGTCAAGGTAATTTATAGGTAGGTGTAAACTGACTAAGCATAGATAATTAACAGCGAGTAGCAGCAGTGTAAAAACAAAGGGGGGGGGGTGTCAATGTAAATAGTCCGGGTGGCCATTTGATTATGTGTTCAGCAGTCTAATGAAGCCTTTTGGACCTAGACTTGGCGCTCTGGTACCACTTGCCATGAAGTAGCAGAGAACAGTGTCTTGGCGTGTTTGGACCATGATAGTTTGTTGGTGATGTGGACACCAAGGAACTTGAAACTCCTGACCCACTACAGCACCGTTGATGTTAATGGGGGCCTGTTTAGCCCTCCTTTTCCTGTAGCTAACGACCAGCTCCTTCGTCTTGCTCACATCGAGGGAGAGGTTGTTGTCTTGGCACCACACTGTCAGGTCTCTGACCTCCTCCCTATAGGCTGTCTCATCGTTGTCAGTGATCATTCTACCACCGTTGTGCCTTTCTAGGGAGTTTCCTAGCCACCGTGCTTCTACACCTGCATTTCTTGCCGTTTGGGGTTGTAGGCTGGGTTTCTGTACAGCACTTTGTGACATCGGCTGATGTAAAAAGGGCTTTATAAATACATCTGATTGATTGATTAATGATGGTGTTGGAGTCATGCTTGACCACGCAATTGTGGGTGAACAGGGAGTACAGGAGGGGACTAAGCACGCACCCCTGAGGGGCCCCCCGTGTTGAGGATCAGCGCGGCAGATGTGTTGTTGCCTACCCTTACCACCTCGGGGCGGCCCATCAGGAAGTACAGGATCCAGTTGCAGAGGGAGGTGTTTAATCCCAGGGTCCTTAGCTTAGTGATGAGCTTTGTGGGCACTATGGTGCATCCTTGTTTCTCGCTCCCACCTTTGATAATGAATGACCTCCAATTGTTTGATCGCTAGAAGTAGTACCTGGTCTTATGGAGGCATTAGACTGATCACACATCCTCTTCTCCAAGAGATGGGGGAACAGTTACACATATCCAGAGTCCATCAACCTAAACAAACCTTCTCTAGTCCTTGATAGTCCTCAGTGCCGCCAGAATTCAAATAGCACGTTTAACTAGGTATATCACGTCTTGACTAGATCTCAACTCAAAGTGCTTCATATTGTATACCCAACTCAGCCCAATCCATCATGTCCTAGATATGTAGTAGTCCTGTATGAAGTGTACACTATAGTATGAACTAAAGTATTCATTACTGTCAGCTCTCCCCTGCCTTAGAAATGTGAGCCTGCCTATAGATATCTGATTCTGTCGATAAGTACGTCACTCACAGCACTCTCCCCGACCCTGTCCCTCTCCAACCTACATCCCAAATGGCACCCTATTCCCTATGTAGTGCACTACTTTGTACCAGGGCCCATAGGGCTCTGTTGAAAGTAGTGCACTATATAGGGGATATGGTGCCATTTATGACACCGCCCGGGCAGTAGGCGAGGAGAGGGCTGTGAATGGCGTACTTCTACTCCTATCCATGCTGCACTACTCCTGTTCCTACACGTTTGTCTCCACCCCTCTTAACCATTAGCCTACAATTTCTGCACCCCCGCGGAAATCTAATTAACATAATAATAAAAACTCCCCATCAACATCTGACTGTTTCAGCTAGAGATATGTTTTTTCGCATGGGCTGCGTCTCAAAATACCGCATCCGCCGACATCACCCTATACCTTCAGGGGCCTTTAAATTACAAATCTAATAGCTCAATGATACTTGGTAGGACCATCTTAAACAATTCCATAATGTTAGCTTAGAACACCCCCCACCCAGGCTTAGACTCTAGAGCACAGGTGTCAAACTCATTCCACGGGGGGCCGAGTGTCTGCGGGTTTTCGCTCCTCCCTTGTACTTGATTGATGAATTAACATCACTAATTAGTTAGGAACTCCCCACACCTGGTTGTCTAGGGCTTTATTGAAAGGAAAAACCAAAAACCTGCAGACACTAGGCCCTCAGTGGAATGAGTTTGACACCCCTGCTCTAGAGGGTCAAAACTGCAACAAGGTGTAACAGGAAGCACCAGATTCTGATGCTACATTTCATACAGCTCGGGAGACTGTGCTCTGAACCTTCACATGAACAGTCTAATTCAATGCACTGACTGCATGGAGGACGACAGAGGAATAGCACGCTAGCCCGCCTGCCCCCCCCCATACCACCAACACACAGTACCTGTGTGGCTTCTTCCTCTATGGTCTTCTTCAAGATGTTAACATCCTCCATCATTGGTCCGTCTGTCTCCATAGGACTACCCAGGTCTGACGGGTCCACGTACACCAGGAACTAAACACACCGAGAGAGAGGAGGGTAGGATTATAATGAGACACCAGGAAGTAAACCCAGCCAGAGAGGTGAGGAACTCCCAGAACCAAAGATAATGATATAGACCTTTTCAGATCATTTGGTCAAATCCATGATGAGTCAGATGATTTCTGGTTGTTGGGTTCTGAGCCATAGAATACACCTACGTATCTGGTGCTGCCTGGGCTGTTCTGTGGTGGAGGACTAGTGGCAAAACTACTGGCTCAGTTGGTAGAGCATGGTGCTTGCAACACCAGGGTTGTGGGTTTGATTCCCACAGGGGACCAGTATGAAAATATATGCACTCACTACTGTTAGTCGCTCTGGATAAGAGCATCCGCTAAATGCCTAAAATGTAAAATGTTTGAGAGAGCAAGAGACAACGGGGCTGGATTAAAACACACGAGGAAAGATGCTTAGAGCTCACCTGAGGGTTGGACTTGGCCAGATTCTCAATCTTCACCCACGCCTCTTCTCTCTCTTTCCACTTGGCCTTCTCTCTTCACACACACACAACAGGTTTAGGGAGACAGGGGAACAGAGATCAGACAACGGGGGAACAGAGATCACAACAACAGGTTTAGAGACAGTGGAACAGAGATCAGACAACGGGGGAACAGAGATCAGACAATGACGGGTTTAGGGAGACAGGGGAACAGATCACAACGACAGGGGAACAGACATCACAACAGGTTTAGAGAGACGGGATCAGACGACAGCGGAACAGACAACGACAGCGGAACAGACATCAGAACAGACATCAGACAACGGATCAGACATTTCAGAGTCATTTCAAGATGAAATCTGCTAAGTGGAGACAGACGTAGAATGAAACTATGTGGGTGGACGTTGCGAATGAATGAACAGTTAGGAGAAAGCTTTTATTCAGTGTGTGTGTGTGTTTAGAGGTAAAGTAGTCTTACTTGTTCTTCTCTGTTCTGAACTGCTGTGTGCAGTCATCAAACAGCTTCTGGTTCATCTCCATGAAGAGCTTCAGGGCGTTGTATATCAGACCGTGGATCGTCCTGCACACACACATTAACCATACATATGGACCGATGTTAACTTCTCTTTCACAGGGCAGCAACAGAGAGACGGAGTCTGCTCCATAGTGGTAGGTAGTTAGGTAGTTGTTAGCAGAGTGGCTCACTTGTTCCAGTGGGTCTTGGAGTTGAGGTAGAGCGAGGGGAACATAATAGGGAGTATCCTGGCAGCATTGTCACTGATCAGACTCATGATGTACTCATTGTTCCAGTAGTACAGCGCTCTCTCTGCCACCTGATACACACACACACACACACACACACACACACACACACACACACACACACAGAGAGAGAGAGAGGGGATACCTGGTCAGGCCACACCTAGTACAGAACCACACACAAGCCTGGACATGCGCAACACACACTGCATGAGTTCCACCAGTATCAAAACCACACCTGGAAGTGAGGGCTGGACACAAACACTTGGCCATGCTGTCTGAAGAGAGGCTCCATGACCTTGACGAACTCCGAGGGTTCGATGACGTCCGGATTTCCTCCAGCTCATGAAGGAACATCACCTCTTTGGACTGTGCGTCTTCGGCCAGTACTTCAACAGAGCCATCACCGTCTACAGGAGAAGATTAGAGTCATACATTAATACTCAACTAACCAGTCACTCCACAGGCTGTGTGTCTAACTAACCAGTCACTCCACAGAGCTGTGTGTCTAACTAACCAGTCACTCCCACAGAGCTGTGTGTCTAACTAACCAGTCAGCTCCCACAGAGCTGTGTGTCTAACTAACCAGTCACTCCCACAGAGCTGTGGTCCTAACTAACCAGTCCACTTCCACAGAGCTGTGCGTCTAACTAACCAGTCACTCCACCAGAGACTGTGTGTCTAACTAACCAGTCACTCCACAGAGCTGTGTGTCTAACTAACCAGTTCACTCCCACAGGCTGTGTGTCTAACTAACCAGTCACTCCCACAGAGCTGTGTGTCTAACTAACCAGTCACTCCCACAGAGCTGTGTGTCTAATAATACAGTCACTCCCACAGAGCTGTGTGTCTTAACTAACCAGTCACTCCACAGAGCTGTGTGTCTAACTAACCAGTCACTCCACAGAGCCTGTGTGTTAATAACCAGTCACTCCCACAAGATGCTGGTGGTGTCTAAACTAATACCATCCACTCCCACAGAGCTGTGTGTCTAACTAACCAGTCACTCCCACAGAGCTGTGTGTCTAACTAACCAGTCACTCCCACAGAGCTGTGTGTCTAACTAACCAGTCACTTCCACAGAGCTGTGTGTCTAACTAACAAGTCAGTGTGTTTTGGCCAGTCCTTTAACAGAGCCATCACTGTCTATAGAGAAGATTCACACATTAACACTAAGCCAGCATTAGAGTAAAGCACTAATCTCACGCATTCCATGGGGGAATGGTGATTCTTGCCTAGCGAGATGTCTTACCGGTTCTGTGAGAGTGCTGTCCTTCTCTAGAAACTGCACCACGCAATAAGCCAGCTAGAAAAGACAGAAACAAAAAAGCAGATTAACTACAACCATCATGTCGACACCGCTTAATACAACTAATAAACACTTAACACAACCTATAACACATATAGGCCATATTAATTAACACATTATTGTATAGCATGCCTAAGGCTTTAACTGTACGGTCATTAACAGTAACGTGTTTGAAACCAAAGGGAGTTAGGGATAGCTACCTGTGGGTGATACACACTAAGGGACTTGACTTTGTGTAAAGGCAGCAACACTTTCAACAGGAAGATCTTGTGCTCCTCTTTCAACGGTAAGGCAAAGCCATTGATTATGCTGCAAACAGATAGAAGGATTTGAAGGTTGTGATCAGCAATGTAATTCTTCTGATCAACACAAAACAATATAGGCACAAAAGCGATTAAAGAACAACATACCTTCCTAATATTTCCAATAACTCTGCTATTCCGTTATGACGTTCTGTTTCATAAATGAACCTGGGAACAAATGACAATGTCAAAAGCAGAACAGAGCAGTTCAATAAATGGTCATTTAAACATTGGCATACGCCATGTTAAGTGTCTCCCCGTTCAAAGGCCCTTAAATCTTTGGTCCTGCCCATTGAATGTCTCAACTGTCTCAAGGCTTAAACATCCTTCTTTAACCTGTCTCCTCCCCTTCATCTACACTGATTGAAGTGGATTTAACAGGTGACATCAATAAACGATCATACTGTAGCTTTCACCTGGAATCACCTGATCAGTCTGTCATGGAAAGAGCAGGTGTTCTTAATGTTTTGTACACTCCGTGTATGACAATACAATTTCATAGTACAGTATTATGACCATTTACTCACTTATAGAATATGTTATTGATCTGTTTCCTGACGTACGCTCTCAGGCCCAGGAACTTTCCGTAGATGCGATGCAGAGTGGTCTTCAGAAAGTCCCTTTCCCTGGGGTCTTCACTGTCAAACAGGTCTAATAGCTGTGGAGACAATGCAGCAGGTGACCTTAGATCACAAGTACTCTCACAATCTCACATCCTGTTTATTTACTTCCAGTGAGAAAGGTCCAGCGCTTAGCTACCTGCATTACAAATTTCTGGTCGATATACTTCTTGGCCACATTTGGTTGAAAGTCTGGAGACTCCAGAAACCGGAGGAAGAACTCGTAGACGAGCTGGAGAAAGAACAGAGGTGTACACATCAGTGGTATGAAACGGCACGCGTATTCATTTGCTTGTTTGTGTGACTGTGCGTGACTGTGCATGTTTACCTGGAGGTGTGGCCACGCGGCCTCTAGCGTGGTTGTGCTGTGTAGCTGCGTGTGTGTGTGCGATGGCATGTTTACTGGAGGTGTGGCACGGGCCTCTAGCTGGTTTGCTGCCTGTGCAGTGTGGGTGTGCGTGGACTTGCATGTTTACCTGGAGTGTGCCACGCCCGGCCTCTAGCGTGGGCTCATCCTCCTCGGGGTCAAACTCAGCCCCTGTGGGGTTGGATGATGGAGGCAATGTCCTGAACATGTTCACTGCAAACTGAAGGACAGAGACACAGGCAGGTCACGGCACAGCACTTCATATTATTACCATAAGGGCTATTGGAAGAACTATCCCAAGCATGTGTCAATGGTTGGCCAACTCCAGCACTTTGGAAACTGACATTTTGGGTGTCTCAAAATGAATACTACCATGCTCTGCGCACACGTTGGAGAAAACATTTTGAAGTATGCATCGCTGCAAGCTTCAACGGAACGAATGCACAGAAATATGACGCAACCACATAAAAAACGCAAAAATTATTGAAATCAATGGAAGCCATTATTTTGGGCTGAAGAGAGGAAATAAACTGACTTGAGAATGAACTGTTGCCCATTCACATCTCTTATGTTGCCGGGCTACAATATTTTATCTTGATACGTAAAAAAATACATAGTGTTCATTTTGGCATGTTTACCTGCCTAACCCATTGTGCAACATCATAGTAAGTCAATATGTCCAACTGGCCACAAACAATTGGTAACTAGCTAGCCACGAAGAACTGACAGCTAGTCATCTAGATTGCATAACATCGGTTATCGGTCATTTTTGCCTTTTAAACTAGCTGGCTAGCTAGATTATTACGATTCACATTTAGCTAGCTGATCATTCCGAAGTTAAAAGTTGATGTAGTCTTGTGTCGTCTGTATTGCCATTAGACTGGCTGGCTCGCAGCAGATTGAGTCTTACAGGCAGTAACGCTTTACAGGGCATAGTTGTGCTGAGGTGACTGAGGCACGAACATCTCGTCTCCCGACTCCTGTAAGTATTTGTAGCGTAGCTAGTACCAGATCATATTCACGTTTTCAGAGTACTTGCAGGCTGTGTAGTAGCCCATGCAGCCATGGATCATGACGAGTGATAACTTAGCTAGCCAGCTAACTTGGTCAGCTTTCTAACCATGGATCATGACGAGTGATAACTTAGCTAGCCAGCTGCATTGTTCGAATAACTACCAGAGAGAACCTCTTTTGAGAATTATGTGGTTAGCGGCTAGATTAAGATGGTCCAAGGTACTTCTACCCTCAGGCGAGCATACCTCGGAGACTTCTGGTGTGTAAAATATTCCAGACCTTGCGCACCAGCTCCTAGGCGGTTTATTGAGCCCATAAAGGGAACGCAAAAACGACCCACTTCCTCGTTCTTACCAGAGCAGAGCTAGCGTGCTTGCAGTGGAGACGCGGGCATGGAAACATTCACGCTAGCTCCTACTAATTGTGGGTCACTATTCGACATTCGAGACCACGACTCTTGGGACGGACACCATTAAGGATGTTAGAGTTATTTAGATGGTCCGTTGTAGGCATACATCTTGTAATAGTAGGTCATGCAATTTTTATTCTTCCAATGATTGCACGTTTAGCAAGAAGAAGGTGAAAGTTATTGGGAGTCCTTTACTCGCATCGCTCGGATCTCTCCAGCAAGTTGTCCCCGAGGTACTGCAATCCTTTTCCACGGTCGCTACCTTAGCTTCCAAACAAAAAGCGTGGCATCTGGGGGCCTGTTCACGATGAAAGCAGAATATACCTTCTTGTCGGACCATTCGTTAATGGATAAAGTTTATTCCAGTCCGTGGGGGTAATCGCTTTTCCTGATTGTCCAGAAGTTATTTTTCGGTTATGAAGAGCGCGTAAGCCAGCTAACATTATGTACACAATAAGTAAAAAAATAAGGTTTACACAAGGAAACGCAAAAAAAAAAATGGGAGCATGGTTGTGAGAATGTAAAACGTCAGCTAATGCATGTCTTCGGCGCATACAGTTCTTGTATGTTGTTACAATACACCATGAGTCACAATACACCCCCCCGCTTCTTCTTACCAGAGAGATGTTTATTCCTGTGGCACGAGTGCAATGAAATCCCATTAGTTTGCATGGACTCCCCGACAGGCATGTCCCGCTTACCCATGTTTTCCGTGAACACAGAGTACACGTAACCGTTACAATCGCGGATATGCTTGGAAGAAACTTATTGCCCCAAGATCTTCGGGTCGACTTCTCGTTAATAGTAGAGAGACACACCTGGCGGTACCAGGATGGGCAGCCGGGAGGTAAGAGGATCTCTCGGCGAGAGCTGTGTGTGCTTGGTGCGCAACGGCGTAATACCACTGAAGCTCCTAGAAGACCGCGTCGCCGAGCACCACGTCATCCTCCGGCGGTGTTGTTCTTGCGCGTCAGCACTACGGTGGTAAATAACGCTTACAAGCAAGAACTCCGGTGAGTGTTTAGCCAGACAAGTACGATCGTTTTGGGAAGTCACTGATTTCTGGTGCGGCTGATTGTCGCTGGTATCGCTCGATTGTTGAGTTTTGACGTTCTCTCTGATATCCAATAGTTTCTTCCGGCTTGTGATGTAATAACAGTTAAGGTTACGTGGGTACCACTCATCCCATGGTGCTTAATTTAATTCATTCTACAATGCATTCATATAAACATATAAATTATGTGGGTCGCTAGTGATTCTTGCTAGCGAAGCTGCCATCTCTATCGGCAGCCATCAAAACGGGCACGGCTTTCCAGCAAAACGTATCCCGTACCATCTTTTGCTCCATGACAACAGTAAATCACATTTAGTCCATTGCAGTCTTCGAGGGATACAATTTTTTATTTCCATCGATTCTGGATTTTTTTATGTTTTGTTGTTAGACATAGCTACACTGGCTTATCCAGATAAACTTGAAACCTTTGACCCTATTCCGTGGTGTTGCATTATTGTCTGCTTTGGAGTCTCGAGTAATCTTAACATCCGGTTTTTTCTTTTAATGAACTTTCAGGACTCTACGTATCATTTAGATTGATCTGTTTCATTGCCCAAAGTATCATCTGTGATGAAATGACAAGTAGCAAGGCCTAGAGGAGAGAGCAAAAAAAAAAAAAAGCCGGCTTCTTTTGACTGTTAAAAGTGTTGAATGTTTGGAGTCCACAGTGGAATTTTGACTATATCAACAATAAGGAATATTAATGATTGGAAAATTTGGACTTAAATGCATAGAATGTTGAGAGCCCCGATATTGAATGTCCATTTATCCTTTGGGACGATGCAGACATACACAGTTTTGATCGATAATAGATATTGTTAAGATGGTTTGCAGGGAAGCTCCATGGAATTTTTTTTTTGTTTGAATATTGCAAGTGCAAATTCTTGAGACTCGCTTTCGCTCGGAAATGAATGGAAACTTCACTCATTTATCGTTATTCTCCAATGAACTCCAATGGGCAGAGCAAAGTAGATCCAAAGGAGTGAAAACAGCAGGAGGTGGTTAATGTTTTGATGTAAATTTTGGGTGAATAGGGCACGATAGATATAATTGTCGATCTGTTTTTCATACTGGGACATGCATGCTGCCAGTGGCGGTAGTCTTTGGATAACTAACCACTAGATACGCTATGCATAGATTACCGATACGTGCTCCTGACTTTTTTACAGATGGGACGAAGATCTGAGAGGCATCCTTGCCGGGAGGACTCGCTATCACAGCCTGGTACGCGCAACTGCACCGCCTCAAGGGCGACAGAGGCTCTCCGCAGAGGGTGGGCGCGTTCTGCATACGTTCTACGGGATCCACGGGGCAAATGCTAATTCGGGCATCAGTACACTTCACGGAAAGTATCGCTCCTGTGGTGGTCTTAGAGAAGGGATAAGGCCAAAGGTCATAGGTGGCATCAGACGCGCAGCAGCATTCACAGAAGAGTCCACTGCTAGTATCTACTAGTATAAGTGAGTAAATGGGGTCCATAATACCGGTTCTATGCGAGTTACTATCGAGAAGAGGTAGGTCATGTTTAAGTCAGTGTGAATAACAAGCTGCGGGTTGTGGACGAAGACTAGACGGTACGAAGACCATTCCTGCATAGGGTCATGTTCAGATACTGTCTCGAATTGCAGACAAATCGACTAAACTCGATAGCAGAGAGCTGCTTGGCTACATTGGGGTAGACGACTATCCACTAGGCGCACTTGTTAATAGACTAACATGTGATTCAGACTAATAGTCGACTTTTTAAATTAGTATGTCATCTTAAATAATTCACTTAGAATTAATGTATTTAATCACATATCCTTACTATATATCAGTTGCATTAAGTAGTTGATATGAGGGAGGAGACAGGTTAAAGAGGTGTTTTTTAGAATGCTCTTTGTCGATACTCGGTTCATGCTTGGCCTATGCGCATGCGGAATGGGCCCGATGACCCGCATAATATTTTAAGGGCTCTTTGTGGAAACTTGGGGAGATAACCTGTAACTAATAGGCAGTTTATTAGCATATGCTATTAAACCTGATTTAGAATTTGTGTTTGTTTGATTAAGGTAGTTGTTGTGGAATTGTTGTAGCTCATTGTTTGCTTCTTCACTCGCTGCTGTTGGTGTAGCAAATGTCACACCGTTCGCTATACAAATCGCATTTAGAATTCCTCTGCTAACCGAATGGTGTTTTATTATTTGAATCAAGTAAAAACATGATTAGTTCTTGGATACTCGGAATTAGCATATGATATAGGCTTAAGGTCATTGGGGAGAGAAAAATATCTTTACGCGCCATGATACGAGTACTCTTGTTGTTTTATGTTTCTGAGAATAATCGGTGTCTTGTCGGCGCATATATCGGCCTGGTGACATGTATATTGGGTTTGTGTTGGGTAGGATATTAGCATTCGATTAGAGTTATATTATCAGCGCTGATAAAGCAGATCCTGTCAAATATTCGCATACAAATATCATGAGTGATATGCCAAGAATAAAACTCATATCCTATTGCCGCATATATGGGCTCGGCATTGTAGACGATAAGAGTGCTGTGGTAATTAGGTAAAGAGTGAGACACAATGATTCGTTTTTCTACGTGGGTGGAGGTGGTTTTGGCTCGGCTCATACATCGTTACATCAGATAAAAGGTCTTGACATTCGTAAGTGAGTGATAATATAAAGAACAAATACTGTCAAAGAAATGAGATCCATCTTTCCCAAGTGTTTTCTTTCTAGCACTAACTCCCTTTTCGTGTTGCGTTACACATAGATTTAGACAGCGGTTTTAACGGGATGCTGGGTCAAAATGTCGATTGGGTACAATGGGTTGAAAGGGAAGTCTCTTTGCCGACATTGACTCAGTAGATAAAGTGAAGCCACGGGAAGACAAACTACTTCCTCCCTACATTAAGGGTGGCGATAGGCTTTATTACAGAATTGGTGGGCATTTGAGTACGCCATACATTTGTTAGGTTGTATAATTGATTACTCAGATGTGGCTGCTATGGAGGTTGCATGTGGCTTTGTGGTTTATACTGAGTTTGGTATATATTCAGCATAGGGAAGGTTTAAGAGAAGGGGTGGGTCGGGGACATGAAGGGTTGACAAGTTAAAGTGGGCGTTCAATTTCTGGGTTTGCGTGTTTGTTATCAGTATAGCGTAGAGATTTGTTAGATGCACGGTGCCGAATTGGCAGTTTGTCGTAGAGAAGTTGAAGCACGATGCTACTTACTCTAATTCAGAACTGGATAAGAGTGCATCTCATACTGCATATGAAGCCAGGCATGGAGAGATATACTAATCAAATCCAATGATCTTCATTGGTAATATAGTGAGATGTAAGAAAGGCTTGCACTGAATGTGGCCAACGATATTGTTCCATCCTTCACCTTGTGTCTCAACTATGCGTACGATAGAGGATTATGTTGGGCGTTAATATGTTGTAGAAGATTCTTCTCTAATTTCACTGAAATTGTGAGTAATTTGAGGCGATTGGATTTATTAAACAGTTGGAACTTGGCGTCATCCATATTAAAGCCGTACCTAGGACCCTACTTTAGTTAGATTGTAAGTCGTCATTTGGAATAGAGCTAGAAACAAGCTATATTCCGTTGGATAGTGATAAAAATAGTATGGTAATTTGTCTTAAATAGCAAAACGTAGTCCACGCGACCTCTGGTGGCATAGTGAGCAGGTCTGGTCGTCTGTTTTGTAGTTATAGGACACACGGGTGTCGCAAGCCTTAGCTGTGTAGGTGCGAGTTATCGCTTAGATGTGGGTTACTGTTATTTATGGATATCTTCTGTTTCTTAACATGTTGGGTTCGGTCCTGGGTGTGGGATAGTCTCAGAAACTTCGGGTGTGAGAGTTAGGCCTAGTCTTCATCGTTGTCTCTGATTCGGGTGGAATGGCGGAGACTTAGTGGCTATAGCCCTGTGGGGTGTCTTATACCTTTGAAGTTATAGTGGGTGTTGATCTGTGTTAGTGCCTGTATAGCCCTAGTCAGCGTAACGTTTCGTTTTTTTGTTGTTTTCTTGTTTTTGTTGGCGACATTCATACAAATAGAGTGTACGCTTAACCACGCTGGCACCTTTGGTTGGTCCACCCTGATGACGATCGTGACAGAGAGATTGAAATTAATAAGTCAATCATACACTCTTAGAAAAAGGGTTCCGAAAAGGTTATTTGGGCTGTCCCCATAGGATAGACGATTTTTTGCAGATTGGCAGGTTTTAGAGGACCTGGGCTGGGTTAGTGGTGTGGGGTCCATAGGTGTATGTAGTATACGTCTGTGGAAAAAGGCAGTTCTAACATTGATATCTCAAGGGGTCTCTCCAGTGGGGGGGGGAGGAGGGGCGGGAGGGGAAGGAAGGGAGGAGAGGTGGGGGTAGAGACGGGCAGCCCTGTGCCAACCACAAGGATTTCTACTGGGACCAACAACGGGTTTCGCTTCACTCAAAGGGTTTTCTATGGGACAGCCGAAGAACCATTTTAGGTTCTAGATAACACCTTTTATTACTAAGAGTGAAGTGTAAAGCAGTGAACTGGTTCTACACACTCTTTGGTGGGTCCATAATTTAATTCCTAGGTATTTACTTGTGGTGGAAAACCTCGCCAACGACGGCTGGTTGTCGGATTCTAACAACCAGTCACTGCAAAACACATAACCTGTTTACCGCATAGATAAACCACGACGAGAGGCTTGGGTTCTAGGCCTGCTTGTCTCTATACTAACTAACAATTGCAACTGCCTGTTGGCCACACAAGCTTCAGATTCCCCCTGTCACAAGGGGATTCATGGCTGATTTCATCTAAGATATAAACGCATCAAACCTCGTTTAATTCCATACGGGGAAGCTACTTGACGGATATGTAAGCTAATCAAAAACAGTTCTACGTTTATTTTAACCTCTTTGCGATGGGAATATGTGTTTTTTAATGACGTGTGAACATGTGCTCCTTTTATATCAAATTTAAGTTTATAAAGCCCTTCTTACCTCAGCTGATATTCTCGAAAGTGCTTGCACTCAGAAACCAACGCTAAAAACCCAGAACAGGGCAGCAAGCTAGGTGGGTCAGGTGTCGAAGCTACCATTGGTAAGCGCTAGGAACAAGAACTCTCAACTACGTCACAGGCCAGAACCTAGAAGAACATAATCTAGGAGAGGTAGATGTCTAGTAGGGTGGCTTAGCTGGCTCTCATGTCTGGCTGTGCGGGTGGTTAGATATGGTACAGGAATGGTCTTGAGGAGCCAGTGTTAATGATTTCCACTCTTTGTGTAATGAAGACCAGAGGCGGGTAAAATAATCTATCTTGGTGGATTAGTAGGATAATGGAGGGTGCAACAGATGTCTATGACCATCACTCAGGATGTTAAAACTGTTCAGATTGTACAGGGCCATTTAAAGGTATGGTTCACAATAGGGCACTTCACGATCTCATTTATGAGTATCTACCTGGACATTCCGCTCCTCCCATGGGGGGAATGGTGGATTGTCTTGCTCCTACGCGTCAGTTATGTCTGAACGTTTGAGAGTTCTGGTGAGCAAGTGACTTGTCGCTTGGCTCTCTTAGGAAGGCATCAAGCAGTCAGGCACAGATAAGGTCGCCAGCCTCGCGATGGCGAAGAAGGCAGGTCAAGAGAAGCAGTATACACATGACGAGGCAGTCTAAGAACTAACACAGTCTATGCATTGCAATGTCTGGTACGACAGCCAGACAGGCCAGGTGGACTGGGGACAGCAAGGAGTCATCAGGGCCGGTAGTACCTGAGGCATGGCGCTAGGGCTCGAGGTCTTCAAATGCACGGAGAGTGGCCGTGGTTAATACAACTAATAAACACGTTAACACACAAGCTACTACACATAGCCATATTAATTAACACATTATTGTATAGCATGCCTAAGGCTTTAACTGTACGGTCATTAACAGTAACGTGTTGAAACAAAGGAGTTCAGGGTATAGCTACCTGTGGGGTGATACACACTAGGGACTGACTTTGTGTTAAGGCAGACCACTACTTTCAACAGGAGAGTCTTGTGCTCCTCTTTCAACGGTAAGGCAAAGCCACTTGATTATGCTGCAAACAGATAGAAGGATTTGAAGGTTGTGAATCGCAATGTAATTCTTCTGATCAACACACCAACAATATACACAAAAGCGATTAAAGAACAACATACTTTCCTAATATCCATAATCTGCTATTCCGTTATGACGTTCTGTTTCATAAATGAATCCTGGAACAAACTGAATGTCAAAAGCAGAACAGAGCAGTTCAATAAATGGTCATTTAAACATTGGCATACGCCATGTTAAGTGTCTCCCGTTCAAAGGCCCTTAACTTTGGTCCTGCCCATTGATGTCTCAACTGTCTCAAGGCTTAAACATCCTTCTTTAACCTGTCTCCTCCCTTCATCTACACTGATTGAAGTGGATTTAACAGTGAAATACATAAAGTCCACCTGGAATCACCTGATCAGTCTGTCATGAAAAGAGCAGGTGTTTTAATGTTTATGTAAACTCCGTGCTATGAAATACTTCATAGTACAGTATTATGACCATTTACTCACTTATAGAATAATGTTATTGATCTGTTTCCTGACGTACGCTCTCAGGCCCAGGAACTTTCCGTAGATGTGCGATGCAGAGTGGTCTTCAGAAAGTCCTTCCCTGGGGTCTTCACTGTCAAACAGGTCTAATAGCTGTGGAGACACATGCAGCAGGTGACCTTAGACTCAACAATACTCTCACAATCTCACATCCTGTTTATTTACTTCAGTGAGAAAGGTCCAGCGCTTAGTACCTGCATTACAAATTTCTGGTCGATATAGCTTCTTGGCACATTCGGTGAAAGTCTTGGAGACTCCAGAAACCGGGAGGAAGAACTCGTAGACGAGCTGGAGAAGAACAGAGGTGTACACATCAGTGGTATAACGGACGCGTTTATTGCTTGTTTGTGTGACTGTGCGTGATGTGCATGTTTACTGGAGTGTGGCCACGGGCCTCTAGCGTGGTTGTGCTGTGTGGCGTGTTGTGGTGGTGCGTGACTTGATGTGTTTACTGGAGGTGTGGCACGCGCCTCTAGCGTGGTTGTGCTGCTGTGCGTGGTTGGTGGTGCGTGACTGTGCATGTTTACCTGGAGTGTTTGCCACGCGGCTCTAGCGTGGGCTCCTCCTCCGGGGTCAACTCAGCCCCTTGGGTTGGATGAGATGAGGCAATGTCCTGAACATGTTCACTGCAAACTGAAGGACGAGACACAGCAGGTCACGGCACAGCACTTCATATTATTACCATAGGGGCTATTGGAATAACTATCCCAAGCATGTGTAATGGTTGGCAATCCAGCACTTTGGAAACTGACATTTTGGGTGTCTCAAAATGAATACTCATGCCTGCGCCGACGTTGGAGAAAAACATTTTGAAGTATGCATCGCTGCAAGCTTCAACGACGAATGCACAGAAATATGACGCAACCAATAAAAAACGCAAAAATTATTGAATCAAGGAGCCATTATTTGGCTGAAGGAGGAAATTAAACTGACTTGAGAATGAACTGTTGCCCATTCACATCTCTTATGTTGCCGGGCTACATATTTTATCTTGATAAGTAAAAAATACATAGTGTTCATTTTGGCATGTTTACCCTGCCTAACCCATTGTGCACATCATAGTAAGTTCAATTTGTCCAACTGCACAACAATTGGTAACTAGCTAGCCACGAAGAACTGACACTAGTCATCTAGATTGCATAACATCGTTATCGGTCATTTTTGCCTTTAAACTAGCTGGCTAGCTAGATTATTACGATTCACATTTAGCTAGCTGATCATTCCGAAGTTAGTTGATGTAGTCTTGTGTCGTCTGTATTGCCATTAGACTGGCTGGCTCGCAGCAGATTGAGTCTTAAACAGGCAGTAACGCTTTACAGGGCATAGTTGTGCTGAGGTGACTGAGCACGACATCTCGTCTCCCGACTCCTGTAAGTATTTGTAGCGTAGCTAGTCGTACCGAGATCATATTCACGTTTTCAGAGTACTTGCAGGCTGTGTAGTGTAGCCCATGAGCAGCCATGGATCCATGAGTGTGATAACTTAACTAACCGCTAACCTGCAGCTTGTAACTTCATGGATCGTGCAGCCTTGCGCTGCAACATGATCAGGAGTCTAGCCGCTATGGACATGAGGTGATATACTTAGTTCTTATTAGTCTAACTTGGTCAGCTTTCTAACCATGGATCATGACGAGTGATAACTTAGCTAGCCAGCTAACTTGGTTCAGCTTTTCTAAGCCATGGATCATGACGAGTGATAACTTAGCTAGCCAGCTAACTTGGTCAGTTTCTACCATGGATCATGACGAGTGATAACTTAGCTAGCCGCCTAATGGTGGTCAGCTTTCTACCATGGATCATGAACGAGTGATAAGCTTGCTG
>NW_019942687.1:299701-337821 GCF_002910315.2 Salvelinus sp. IW2-2015
GCAGCTAACTTGGTCAGCTTTCAACCATCGGATCATGACGAGTGATAACTTAGCTAGCCAGCTAACTTGGTCAGTTTCTAACCATGGATCATGACGAGTGATAACTTAGGCTAGCCAGCTAACTTGGTCAGCTTTTCTAACCATGGATCATGACGAGTATAACTTAGTAGCCAGCTAACTTGGTCAGCTTTCTACCATGGATCATGACGAGTGATAACTTAGCTAGCCAGCTAACTGGTCAGCTTTCTAACCATGGATCATGACGAGTGATAACTTAGCTAGCCAGCTAACTTGGTCAGCCTTTCTAACCATGGATCATGACGAGTGATAATTAGCTAGCCAGCTAACTTTGGTCAGCTTTCTAACCATGGATCATGACGAGTGATAACTTAGCTAGCAGCTAACTTGTCAGCTTTCTACCCATGGATCATGCAGGAGTGATAACTTAGCAGCCAGCTATCTTGGTAAGCTTTCTACCATGGATCATGAGGCAGATGATTTTAACTTAGGCTGTCAGCTTTTCTAACCTGGGATATGAGGTTAACAACTTAATAGTTACAGCACTAGCAAGTTACCTATTGCTAGTAAACTATATGGTCATTGCTCTACGCTAATATTTTAATGATAAAGTATGTTGCAAGCTAATGCATAAAGTAAAAACAAGTTGTCTCTTGCTGAAGTTAGTAGCTTGTTACTCTTTGTTAAATGTTGCTCAATTAGTATAATGTAACAAGCTGAATCCACTCGCCATCCACGGCTATATTTAAAAAGAATTGATGGAGGATAAATGCCCCGCACGAAGACAGACAGAGATGCAGGTGAGTGATGGCTGGAGGGGATCCAGCTGCCGGCTGGCTGATTACAGCTGCCATGTGATAGGCGCATGAAAGTGGAAGCGACATTATTGGACTGGCGCATACAAAGAGTCTAGTTAATGTTGCTTAATTCAACTGAAATTTCTAAACAAAACTGACTATTAGAGTTTCATAAACAGGCGTCAGCGGGTTCTTTAGATCGGTAGGGACAACAACAAAAATGTGGTAGTATCTTATGAAACAGTACTACGGATTCTAAATGTTGTATCATAAGTACCATGAGGTTTTGGTACCATGATTACTTACTGGTACCGTTATACCATCCAAACACTAGTCTATGTAAATCATTTGCTTTACTCGCATATTGGATATTATAACGCCAGACGTTTAAATTCTAACATGTTTGACGTATAACAGCTGAGAGTAGTCGTGATCCAGGAAAGTCCAGCATAGATGAGCAGCCGACATGACTCAATTTACTCTAAAAAGGTCAAAAGTAATGAAATAGCACGGGAGTGCGTAGTGCCTCCCTCCTTCCCCTCCATCTCCTCCCACCCGCTCTCACCCCCTCCCCACGCTCACCTCACCCCCCAACTCCCCCATACACCCCCCTACAATTGTTAAGATCACAATTTAAACAAGGAATACTAAATTATTATATTAATGTGTTTCTGGTTCTTAAACTTATTCACTATCTTCATAATCGTTAATGAGGCAAATAAAAAAAAGTATAAACAACTAAGTGTTCTCCCTTTAAAACATCTCTCAGAATTACTTTCACTCTTTTGGATCATTTGTAAAACTTAGGTACACCGACTTTTCCTTTACTTATAAGGGGCAATTAAATCAAACCCCCATCGTGATATCGCATATTATAATGTGTTATTCACAAATCGTTTATCCATAAGCCTTACATCGCTTATATATGAG
The DNA here is from genome assembly GCF_002910315.2 of Salvelinus sp. IW2-2015. NCBI lineage: Eukaryota > Metazoa > Chordata > Actinopteri > Salmoniformes > Salmonidae > Salvelinus > Salvelinus sp. IW2-2015. The sequence goes on from NW_019942687.1 coordinate 301,447, forward strand.
TTTACTCATAACTAATAGGTTATTCAATCAACATTCTACCCTCTCTGTCTCACTGGGTTCTCGCAGCCACCCCTTAACCCAATAAAATCCCTACAATGGAAATCTATTAGGGTTTGATACGAGAGAGAAGTGAACACAATACCGTTCGCTTACTCATAACTGCACTGTAATAACCGTAGATGCCAAGAGAAATGGGCTCTATTGTGTGGATGAATATGGGGAGTGGTGAGGAGGGGAACACGATGAATATGGGAGTGTGAGGGAGGGAACTGACTCGAGTGAATATGGGGAAGTGTGAGAGGGGAAACTGAGTGAATATGGGGAGTGTAAGGAGGGAACGGAGTGAATATGGTGGGAAGTGTAAGGAGGGGAACACTGAGTTAATATGGGGAGTGTGAGGGGGGACACTGAGTGAATAGGGGAGTTGTGGAGGAGGGAAACTGAGTGAATATGGGGAGTGTAAGGAGGGGTAATGAGTGAATATGGGGAGGTAAGGAGGGGAACACAGTGATATGGGCGAGTGTGAGGGGGGACACTGAGTGGAATATGGGGAGTGTTAAGGAGGGGAACACTGAGTGAATAATGGGAGTGGTAGGAGGGGAAACTGAGTGAATATGGGAGTGTAAGGAGGGGGAAACGAGTGAATATTGGGGAGTGTAGGAGGGGGACACTGAAGGTGAAATGTGGGTGCCAGCTAACTTGGTCAGCTTTCTAACCATGGATCATGACGAGTGATAACTTAGCTAGCCAGCTAACTTGGTCAGCTTTCTAACCATGGATCATGAGGAGTGATAACTTAGCTAGCCAGCTATCTTGGTAAGCTTTCTAACCATGGATCATGAGGAGTGATAACTTAGCTGGTCAGCTTTCTAACCATGGATCATGAGGGTTAACAACTTATAGTTACAGCACTAGCAAGTTACCTATTGCTAGTAAACTAGTATGGTCATTGTCTACGCTAATATTTTAATGATAAAGTATGTTGCAAGCTAATGCATAAAGTAAAAACAAGTTGTCTCTTGCTGAAGTTAGCTAGCTTGTTACTTTCGTTAAATGTCTGCTCCAATGTATCAAATGTAACAAGACTGCATCCCCACTCGCCATCACGGCTATATTTAAAAAGAATTGATGGAGGAATAAATGCCGCAGGAAGACCAGACAGAGATGCAGGTGAGTGATGGCTGGAAGGGGATCCAGCTGCCGGCTGGCTGATTACAGCTGCCATGTGATAGGCGCATGAAAGTGAAGCGGACATTATTGGACTGGCGCATACAAGAGTCTAGTTAATGTTGCTTAAATTCAACTGAATTTCTAAACAAAACTGACTATTAGGATTTCATAAACAGGCGTCAGCGGGTTCTTTAGATCGGTAGGGACAACAACAAAAAATGTGGTAGTATCTTATGAAACAGTACTACGGATTCTAAAATGTTGGTATCATAAGTACCATGAGGTTTTGGTACCATGATATTACCCTGGTACCGTTATACCATGCAACACTAGTCTATGTAAATCATTTGCTTTACTGACAATATTGGAATATTAAACCGACCCAGACGTTTAAATCTACAAATGTTTGACGTATAACAGCTGAGAGTAGTCGTGATCCAGGAAAGTCCAGCATAGATGAGCAGCCGACATGACTCAATTTACTCTAAAAAGGTCAAAAGTAATGAAATAGCACGGGAGTGCGTAGTGCCTCTCAAAATGTATGACTGAGGATGGGGGTGTGGAGCAGGGTAGAAGGCATATTGAGAAACACCCTTTGTTTCATGTGTATTGTGAATACAACTAAATATAAGAGAACAGTACAGCTGTCCAGCTGACCTCTTCACCCATCAGGCGGCATCTTCTTGATCATTTACATATTCATCATTTAAAAACCTTTTTCAATCAACGCAGCCACAGACCAGTAGAACCAGAGAGAGGAGGATGTCAGGACCTTTAAGATTACATTTACCAGACCCCCCCCCCKCCCCCCRCKKRSKSCAGCKGKCATTTTTTTTTTACCAGCCGAAGCTTAGGCTACTCTTTCTGTTCACCTCTCCAAGCCAGCAGCATACCACCCTGCATTCCACTGCTGGCTTGCCTCTGAAGCTAAGCAGGGTCGGTCCTGGTTGGTCCCTGGATGGGAGACCAGGTGCTGCTGGAAGTGGTATTGGCAGGCCAGTAGGGGGCACTCTTCTCTGGTCTAAGGACATCCCAATGCCCCAGGGCAGTGAAGGGGATATTGCACTGCATAGGATGCAGTCTTTAGGATGGGACGTTAAATGGATGTACTGACTCTCTGCGGTCGTAAAAAATCCCATGGCACTTATCATAAGAGTAGGTGTTTTAACCCCGGTGATAAGGCAAAATTCCCAACCTGGCCCAATTTCATCATCCACAAAATGGTTGCCGTGCATCCCCCAGGTGAGTGGTGGAGGTGAGTTTCTCTCCTTACCATGTAAAGCGCTTTGAGTACCTCAGTTTGTAGAAAAGCGCTATTTCATTCTCACCTTTCAGATAACACTAACCCCCCCCCCCCCCCCCTCCAGCAGGTTGAGTTAAAATGCACTCACTTGACTGAATTATCAATGTAACATTTGTTTTGGAGCGCGTCTGTAACAATAGTCAATTGGGCGCCCCCTCAAAGAGCCGATCGTGGTCTATGTAACCATAAAGAACACACCCTTTAGAGTCCGCCTCGTCAACACTTTGATGTTAAAAGCAGTGAACACATCAAAGTGAAAGACTCAGGAAGGGGAGAACTAAAGTAAACCAAGAGTATATTCTTATGCTGATTTTGCAGCGGCCTTGCATTTTCTGCTGCACTGATCAAATAGAGGCAGGATCAGGAGAACGAAGGGACATTTGCACCTTGATCATCCTTGGTTTCCTGCTTTGATAAACATCAAAGCCTGTTTTAATTCAGACCCGTCTGGCCGGCAGGCAGGCAGCACCACGACACATCACATCCCCAGCCATGTATATCTGTTACAGAGGTAGGTGAGCCCATGATGACGAAACCACAAAAGATGAGTTCAGATTTTCACACCAATCCGATTTCAGTCATATGTGGCGTAACACAAATATCGAGCCCACAGTGCTAGCCCTTGGCTGATAATGGCTAGCTAGGTAGACAATAGGCCTACTGCTAGCTGTACTATAGAATAACAAAGTCGGCCTCGCCTCTGACTCTGGGTAACAGATTCAAGTTCAGTGAGTGTAAAGCAGTTCCACTCTCTGCAATGCCCTAGTTTCACAGAGTTCACCTGGTAGGGAATGGGACGCGCCTATGCCTCAGGAACTATAAAAGAAAACATCTAGCCTAACTAGAACTGAAATAACTTGAAGAATTTCTGCCAAAGGCACCCTCGACAAAAAACGTGAGACTGGGAAATGCGGAAACTTTGTAGTATGTGGAATATGCCATTTGAAAGCTTCTGTGACAGCTTAATTGATTGAAATGGCTTATAGCTTTCATGACTACTTGAGAATAGCAGGGTTATGAATTCACTCAAGCCAGAGACAGAAGCCTACACAAAATGGTTGTGGGGCCTATGGACACTAAATGTGTTTGCAACACAAACAGAGGGTCGTCTTTGGTGACCATTAAAAGCAAGTTTGAGGACAATTAGGGATGTGACAAATGTAAAATGTTCCTTAATGTTCAAAAAAATTTTTTGTTAAAACGATAAGAATCATGGTTAAATCAATTACAAAATTCCACATCAATTAACAATACAAAATGATTCTATTACGTATGTATGAACAACTAGGTCCAGGCGATGAAGTTATCTACCACAACCCTTTACAGACATATTACTGTAGATGCGTTCTGTCGATAGCGACAATTGATAACTTAACAGTTTAAAAAAGTGCCGCATCAGGTCTGTACCTTTTCAGACAGTACAGTCGTGGCCAAAAGTTTTGAGAATGACAAATATGAATTTCCACAAGATTTGCTGCTTCAGTGTCTTCAGATATTTGTCAGATGTTACTATGGAATACTGAAGTATAATTACAAGCATTTCATAAGTGTCAAAGGCTTTAACTGACAATTACATTGATGCAAAGAGTTAATATTTGCAGTGTTGACCCTTTTTCAAGACCTCTGCAATCCGCCCTGGCATGCTGTCAATTAACTTCTGGGCCACATCCTGACTGATGGCAGCCAATTCTTGCATAATCAATGCTTGGAGTTTGTCAGAATTTGTGGGGTCTTGTTTGTCTACCCACCTCGAGGATTTGACCACAAGTTCTTAATGGGATTAAGGTCTGGGGAGTTTCCTGGCCATGGACCCAAAATATCGATGTTTTGTTCCCCGAGCCACTTAGTTATCACTTTTGCCTTATGGCAAGGTGCTCCATCATGCTGGAAAAGGCATTGTTCATCACCAAACAGTTCCTGTATGGTTGTGAGAAGTTGCTCTCAGAGGATGTGTTGGTACCATTCTTTATTCATGGCTGTGTTCTTAGGCAAAATTATGAGTGAGCCCACTCCCTTGGCTGAGAAGCAACCCCACACATGAATGGTCTCAGGATGCTTTACTGTTGGCATGACACAGGACTGATGGTCGCTTTTTTCCAGATGCCCCAAACAATCGGAAAGGGGATTGACTTTACCCCAGTCCTCAGCAGTCCAACCTTTTGCAGAATATCAGTCTGTCCCTGATGTTTTTCCGGGAGAGAAGTGGCTTCTTTGCTGCCCTTCTTGACACCAGACCAACCTCCAAATGTCTTCTCCTCACTGTGCGTGCAGATGCACTCACACCTGCCTGCTGCCATTCCGGAGCAAGCTCTGTACTGGTGGTGCCCCGATCCCGCAGCTGAATTAACTTTAGGAGATGGCCCTGGCGCTTGCTGGACTTTCTTGGGCTTTCTTCACAACAATTGAACCGCTCTCCTTGAAGTTCTTGATGGTTGATTTAGGTGCAACCTCACTGGCAGCAATATCCTTGCCTGTGAAGCCCTTTTTGTGCAAAACAATGACGGCACGTGTTTCCTTGCAGGTAATCATGGTTGACAGAGGAAGAACAATGATTCCAAGCACCACCCTCCTTTTGAAGCTTCCAGTCTGTTATTCGAACTCAAATCAGCATGACAGAGTGATCTCCAGCCTTGTCCTCGTCAACACTCACACCTGTGTTAACGAGAGAATCACTGACGATGTCAGCTGGTCCTTGTGGCAGGGCTGAAATGCAGTGGAAATGTTTTTGGGGGATTCAGTTAATTAGCATGGCAAAGAGGCGTTTTGCAATTAATTGCAATTCATCTCATCACTCTTCATAACATTCTGGAGTATATGCAAATTGCCATCATACAAACTGAGGCAGCAGACTTTGTGAAAATGTATATTTGTGTCATTCTCAAAACTTTTGGCCACGACTGTAGAATTCTGCTTCTGCGTAAAATGTTCTGTATGTTTTCCCTGACAACAATAAACACTGCTGTGTTATTTATGCAGTTTAAATGGTATGGTAGCTAGATGTGTTAAATACTAAAATGTATTGGTAAGTCATGGTATTTAACAAACTTTAAAGTACTTTTTTAGGAGTGAGTAGTCTGCAAGCAGGCAGCAGGCGAGCCGGCTTCGCGCAGTAGCTCGAGATTATGATTGACAGTTCTGGTTGCCTAGTGATGGACTTGAGTACTGCTTCAGAAGCAATAATTCCTTTAAAGACAAGTAAATGTCAGTTCATCTCACTAGAGAAGGTTTTGTGTGAGCATTTCTTTTTTTTACATAGTGTAGACTACCCTAACAGACAAACATGCCTCAGCGCTTTCAAGGGGCCACATTCCATTGTCTGAAAAGCGGAATCGAAACAGGCTACTGGTAGCCTACTGTGATTTCATATGAGGCAAAAAAAAAAATAGTAGGCTAGGCTTGGAGGGTATACCAGTTATAACGTTTACCAGGGCATTTTGAAATACTGACTATGGTTTTCAATAACGTAAAATTTATTAAAATATATTATAATAACCATCTAAGATATGCCAAATAAAATATCTCCAGCTCGAGTCTCCAACTACGCATTTGGTTTGCGAACTTGTTAGCTAAGTAGCTAGCTTGCAAGATCAAGCTGTTGTTTTTTACAGCAGAGACAATCAATCGCCTCCTGGATCAAGATCCCTGCTGCTTACAATTGTTTTGTGTGAAGATATTACATATTTTTATGGTCTATATTATGGTCTGGAAAGAAATAGCGCTTCTTGTGTATGAAGGTCAGGATATGAAGATCCGGATACCGCCCAACCCTAGAGTAGGCTACCCCATGCTCGCAAGACTGGCCCAAAGCTGTAGGTGCCACAATAGGCTAGGATATTCTATTCGCAACAGACCGAAGTCTTAAAACCGCTAGCCAAGAGGCAGAGCAGGCAGGCCAGCGTGTGAGAGAGGCAGGAGAAGGCATTCCAGCGCGAGAGAGAGGCAGGCATGAGAAGGCAGGCTGGCGGTCATATGTTATGATAATCTATAAACACAGAAAATATATTTTTTTATAACTGAACGTTTTTCAGTTAATTATTTTTTTAACATTACGGGTCCCAACTTCGTTTAAACGATTTAACTTTTAAACGTTCACACCCCTAAGGACAATACATCAATGTCTCCAGAGGGCCTTCTCCACTGACTAGGCCTATGTGCACCACACAATCAACGGAAGAAAAAAAACAGCATGATAGTGTAGAAGGGTTGTATAAACCAGGAACCAAAAATATGCAAAACAGGTCCAAAAGAGGGAGGGAGTACTAACAAACACTTTTCTTTCCCTTTTATGTTTAAAAATGTTTTGGTACAGTGTGCACTAATAATTACAACCTAGGCATTCTTCACTGTGTCTACTGACCACGTGCACCACCTCTGGGTAGATGGGCTCTGTGATGACGTTCCTGTTGTGGGTGATGTACTCCACCATCTCGCTGAGGGCTGCCCGCTTCACCTCCTTCCATTTCAGGTCGCTCAGAGGGTCCGACAAAAAGTCAAACAGGACGCAGCACTGACGCAGCTTCTGGACAAACAACTTTTCCTGCTCCGCCGGAGGGACATCTGGGGGGGGGGGAAGAGTGGGAGAGAGAGTCAGATTCATTATCCACTCACATGAGGAAATTCATTTTCACTGCTTGACAAAATACACAGAACAAAGACAAATTCACAGCACGTACTGTAGGCAAAATAACCAAAAACCCAGCCACTTAACTAGAGAATGAGTGAAAGTTTTTTTTTAAAGGGAAAAAAAAGTGTCTCACAGACACTGACGCTCCTGATTACAGCCTGCTGAACGAACACAATTGTAAACACTTTGAAATCAGGCTGAAGGAGCACAGAGCGTGGCAGCCATCAAATAAACATTAACATTCAAATATCTGCTCAGTCTCCTTTCTCTGGATGAAGGCTCACTCAGGTAGATACACTACATGACCAAAATGTGGACACCTGTTTGTCAAACATCTCATTACAAAATCAAGGGCATTAATGTGGAGTTACTGCAGCAAAGGGGGTGGGGGGACTAACAGCCTCCACTCTTCTGGGAAGGCATTCCACTAGACGTTGTAACACTGGAAGCAAGTCCCAGCAGCATTCTGCCACAACAGCATTAGTGAGGTCGGGCACTGACGTTGGGCGAATAGGCCTGGCTCGCAGTTGGCATTCCAATTCATCCCAAAGGTGTTCGATGTGGTTAAGGTCAGGGCTATGTGCATGCCAGTCAAGTTCTTCCACAGCTCAACAAACCCATTTCTGTATGGACCTCGCTTTGTGCACGGGAGCATTGTCATGATGAAACCGTAAATGGGCCTTCACCAAACTGTTGCCACTAAGTTGATAGCACAGAATTGTCTAGAATTTCATTTTATGCTGTAGTGTTAAGGTTTCCCTTCACTGAAACCTAGCCCGAAACATGAACAGCCCCAGACCATTATTCCTCCACCAAACGTTAGTTTGCAATATGCATTCAGGCAGGTAGCGTTCTCCCAGATTCGTCCGTCGGACTGCCAGATGGTGAAATGTGACTCATCACTCCAGAGAACACGCATATCCACTGCGCCACAGTCCAATGGCAGCGAGCTTTACACCACTCCAGCCAACAGTTGGCATGGTGATCTTAGGTTTGTGTGCGTGCGGCTGCTCGGACATGGAAACCCATTTCATGAAGCTCCCCACAACCAGTTCTGATGACATTGTTTCCAGAGGCAGTTTGAAACTCAGTAAGTGTTACAACCAAGGACAGACCATTTTTTTGCGCTACAGCAGTCGGTGGTCCCGTTCTGTGAGCTCGTGTGGTCTACCACTTCACGATTGAGTCGTTGTTGCTCCCAGACCTTTCCACTTCACAAAAACAGCACTAACTCACTAGCAGGGCAGAAATTTGACAAACTGACTTGTTGGAAAAGGTGGCATCCTATGACTGCGCCACGTTGAAAGTCACAGCTATTCAGTAAGGCCATTCTACTGCCAATGTTTGTCTATGGAGAATGCATGGCGGTGTGCTTGATTTTATACACCTGTCAGCAAAAGGTGTGGCTGAAATAGCCAAATTCACTCATTTGAAGGGGTGTCCACATACTTTGTATATATAGTGTCGCTAGCTAGATCATCATTGCCGTGTGCACTGTGCATGCGATGACTGACCACAACACAGCCTGACAGAAATCAATATTTAGAAGCAGCCAGCTTCATACACTAGGCCTACATGACAATTCCAATCTGAAGAGAAAACAAATGCAGTCTAACAAAGGTCTCCGACAGTGCATTCTGGTTAACCACTTTTTTCACCTAACCTGTGTTAGGTACACAAACTTTAAAAAAAAACATTCACAAATGAGTGCCTTGAATTTTTTTGTTGCAAGTTTGTCATGTAGATCTTGGTTGAACTGACCTACCACCACTACCTGCACACTAGGTCACCACTGAAGCAGGAGAGAGAAAGGACTTTGGACCAGGGGCCATATACACAAAGCATCTCTGACAAAGATGGTGGTATATACTGACAAGATACTGGAGTCACCGCTCTAACAATGGGTTAAATGTTCCCAAAGACCAAAGGCAGGCGGGAACATTCTGGCCAACGAAAAAAGTTTGCGGAAAAACTATGCTCGCATGATGGGTACCCTAACCATGCCTGGCTAGCTGAGACTTAAACATACATTTTGGTTCCCAGAACTAAAACCTTGGCTTTAGCTCAGCGAGATATTGCCGTTTTGAGTTCAATACCTTACCTGGTCAGGTACATTGGTGCAGAGGATGGCATCTATACAGACATGCTGGATTTAAGCCCTTATAAATGATTTCTGATAGGTTAATTTGTACATTTATGATGAGGGTTTTGTTATCTATTTTAACAAACTTTTATTTTTTTTAGTTATGTATTGTATATCGCTTTTTATATAAGCCCTTGGGCTTCCAACCACATCATTATCAATTGTTTTTTTGGGGGGTGGGTATTAATTTAAAACGGCATTGATGGTTAAGGGCTTGCAAGTAAGCATTTACCTGTTGATTTCAGCGAATGTGAGAATTTGATTTGTATTTTTTTAATCTTTGTTGTTTATGACTGGTTTTCTTTGGTGCAAATAAATGATACGTTAAACTTACAAAACCAATGAGCCCGATACTGAGGAGGACTGAACCGATCATCCCACCACACACACAACCTTATGAGTGAAACAACAAAACTGCATGGCTCTCGGACTTTTAGTTGCCACAGCATGACCAAGAGTGTGTCCCAAACAGAACCCTATTCCCTATGTAGTGTGCTACTTTTGACCACAGGTAATTTGGGACGAAGCTCCAGAGAGAATCCTACAGAAAAGGTTGAGGAAACAGGAACGAGGAAACAGGGACGAGGGCTGTTGATCATATAGCACAGCAAATCATCAGCGTTTCGTTCAATTGAATAATTTTGATATGAAATCGGCAGTTTTCACCAAACCTGCTGATTGTCCAACCTGAACAATTCTATATAGGCCTAAACCTGTGTGTTTTTAAAAAAAGTATAAAGAAACTACCTGACTTGGCAGCCCAGCGCTAACACGACCCCTCTCTTTCATTATCCCCTGTTGAATAACACTGCTTCTGCTGTGGAACATGCCTGTGTCAGGCGTGTTGAGACACGTTGTTGCTCTAACATGCGTGTCCCATTATCCACTCCTCCATGCCTACCCTACCCCAGGCCTAGTGCCATTACACAACAGTCCTAGGGTTTCCCATCTTGCCTAAAATATTAAAGGGACGTGTGCCCCACACCGCATGGGCTCATGACCTTAATGCCTCCACAGACATTTACAGGTTAAGAGAAAGCATCTGAACATTCGCTATGGGTGTAAAACAGGGCACAGATCTAGGATCAGCTTCATCATAACTCCCAGTGAACACAAGCACATCTGAAGGGTTGATGCAGACCTAGATTCAGCCAAGGCACAACGGTTAGGGTAATTGTGTGTCAAGAAGGGCCTACTTAATGCTTTAGGACAAGCTGAAAGTGTGGACTGCTTTGCCTAAACCAACTGCTTTGAATGTTTGCATCATTTTTATGCAAAATAATAGCATTAATGCATTTCTCATAACTAGGCCAAGTAACACCAGTGTTTCCCATAGGATTGTTTTCAGCAGTGGTGGTAAAGGGAGGAGGGGGGTGCTACTAGCGCTAGCGCAATGACATGCTAGCTGTTGCCATAGACTTCCAGTCACTGAGCCAATGACTATCCATTTAAAAGTGTCTCGCCAGAAATAGACACAGAGTATTCCAAACATTAAGAACATCTTCCTAATATTGGAGTTGCACACCCCCTTTTGCCCTCAAAACAGCCTCAATTCGTCGGGGCATGTACTCAACAAGGTGTCGAAAGCATTCCACAGGGATGCTGGCCCATGTTGATTCCAATGCTTCCCACACTTGTGTTAAGTTGGCTGGATGTCCTTTGGGTGGTGGACCATTCTTGATACACACGGGAAACTGTTGGGCGTGAAAAACCAAGCTGCGTTACAGTTCTTGACAAAAACCGGTGCACCTGGCACCTACTAACATAGCCCATTCAAAGGCACTGACCGAAGAGGGGACATTATCTTCCAGCTGATGGCACAACTCGAGTTGCACCGCATTATTTCTGTCTCATGCACAAATTCATGTTGTTACTCCTATGAACGAAGAAAGTGACATATTCCACGATATTGAAAAAGACCTAAGCAAATAATAAAAATAGCATAAGCCTATCGATACACATTCCTACTCATTCATTGCAGCGGCAGTGCTGGTTGAATTATATAAAGTGTGAAAGTAACCACCACTCAAAAACAGCAGCTCTTTATTGTATTCATTGACAGTCTCTAGTTATGGTTATAAAAGTCTTGAAATTTCATAGTATTCAGTGCGCTCGAGGAATCTTTATTTTACACATGCTACTACGTAGGTTACTGCATGATAATCTGAGAAATCCAATTGGCCAGCGCTAGGCCTATAGGTGCACTTGCTTGCTCTCCAGGCCCGCCGGGAAGGCAGAGTTTGATCCTTTAGATACATTAAATTATTTAAAAAAAAATGGGAACACTTCGCCTACCCGGCGCGCAGAGCAGCTGAATCCGGTGCACCTCGCACCATTTAAAAAAAATAGTTTAGCAAGGTTTTATTGTTTGGCTATTGACTGGTTGGTGACCACTTACCTACACTGATTGAAGTGGATTTAACAAGTGCCATCAATAAGGGATCATAGCTAGCCCGTGGATTCACCTGGTCAGTCTGTCATGGAAAGAGCAGATGTTCTTAATGTTTTGAACACAGTATATTTTGAAGCGGTGCCAACAAATTCACCAGCTGAGGGCCAACGCTGCTAAATGAAGAGTGGAAACACTGAACACAAGTCTACACCTCTAAGCCAAATCGGTAGTGTCACTCCTACAGTGTCTCAGCAGACTACTCACAACAACAGTGCCAGAGGCCATTAGCTTTTATGGAGATTTGAACAGCAGCTGATGCATAATACATTGCCAGAAAAAATGTCATGACAACAATATGCAGCAGCAGGTCACAGGTGTCTTGGCAAAATATATGTGCATAATAATACAAGATTGAGGCGATGGGGACAATACAGTACGGTTTCCATAAAAATGCACTCGTATTGCAATCAGGAAACCGTTGTTTCTTCACTATTAGTAAAAACAGAAGACCAAACAATGTATATTCAATGACTAGTGTCTGCTACTGTTGTACTAATTTGGTCCTTAAAGCTACTGTTTAACACTGAGGATGTATGAAACAGATTTCAACATTTGGCTGTTTTAAAGATACACATTTTGCCATGGGGCAGAGAGAACATTTCACCTTTTTAAAGCCATTTTCCTCCAATTCTACATATTTTGTCATGGCTTATGCCGTGTTCTTATGCTATCTGAGTGACTCAAACATAGCTGACTGTTTATAAAAACAAATTTAAAACTAATGGTTGTTAGTTCTCAAGATGATCCCATTAAAAAAAATATAGCTCCATTATCTGTTCTACATACTTTATATATCTGGTTATAGTTCACATTGAAAACATTTTACCATCCGGATTTTTTTTTTTTTTTTAATGTAATCATATTTTCGGGAGCGGCAACAACTAAATGAATATAGGGAAAACACTGCCATCTCCACTGCGAGGGACAGAGCATAGCAAAAGGGCTCTGCCTTTTTAGGGTGACACAAAACACACAAACGGCTGTGACCTCACATCCTTTGACATCAGCAGTCTTGGTGGGGGATGGTAGAGGCAGAAGGCAGTAAAACTAGCCCCCTTCCCCTCCCTTTCTCCCACACTGAGCTATGCAATGCACTAGCAAAAACCTTCCTTGATTGTCTACGACAAAAACAATCTTCACTTGCTCCAAAAACTCCCCAGGTGCCCAGACAGTAGATAACAGACACCCTTCCCTGCCGCCTCCTAGAGAAGGCTTTAGTCTCAAACCGTTTCTATCTGCAAAGCACATTGAAACAGCTACAGATGGTAAATGGCAACATTTTTGCCCACCTCCCCCTAGTGCGCACACACACAGAACCAGATATAAGACACAGAAAAAAAACTGCCAGCTAGCATTGCTCACCTCTGAAATGCATGAGGGCCACGGGCTGAAAAGGCCCATTTGAGCTCGGTGCATCCAGAACCATCACGCTGGCAGCACTAGTGCCTGTCAACATCTAATGGCTGGGGTAGAAGGTAGCACAGGCTAAGGCGAGGAGCCAGCCTCCATTTTAACACCAAACACTCCGAGCAGAAAATGAAACTCTGCTGCAGTTGGAGGGAACAGGCAAGTTAGTGATGTCATCACTCTAAGGAGTCTGATTGGCCAACCTGGGTCACATGGGGCAGGCTGTCAGAATGCACAAGCATGAGGCAGGTTGAGGGGATTTGCTGGTGTGCTGGGGAAGAGGCGGGACCTTTGCTGTGATTGGAGCAGACACAGGAGGTCTGGCTAACAACCTCAGGGGGAAAGATGACTGAAGCTCTGCAAACCTTACCCCTCATCTCTTTTCTGTCTCGCTCACACAAACATCTACCCTGCCCCCGCCTCCATTACAATAAATGGCATTCCCATCAGAAAGAGCTATGTAAATAAATAAATCAAGACTCAGACAAAGTAACCCACTATAAAAAGTAAGCAAACAAGCAGTGTAGCCTAATAGGCTACATTATCACCCGCCTTATCTAGTCTCTAGGAAAAGCACAGATAGTCCAATGATACTTTATACAACGTACAGTAGGTCAGTTCTATACACACGTATTATTAGGCTGCATCTTATCTCTGGCTCACAACAACAAGTGGATTTCCCCTCGAACAACAATAATGAGAGGATACATAATTACACAGTGATTGATGAAAGACGTGAAAAATTGCAAAATACGTGGAGGCATTGACTATCATTCAGTAAAAGCGGAGGACCCGTGTGTGTGCGTGCACATACAGATGGCCCAGGTGTAAGAAACAGGAAGCCACAGTTATAACACAGGAAGCTAGTGAGCAAATGTTCTGCCTCAGCTGCTCTCATAGAGAGCAGATACATCACTAACACCAGCACAACAGGCAGACACACGGCGCGCACACAACGACTATGGCTCACATTCTTCTCTTGCTCTTAGTCGTGTATGTGTCAGCCCTTTCTGCTTGATAAGACAATGACAGGGGTGTAGACTGACTAACCATGCTCGTTGTAAAGAGCATAAACACACATAGGATTGTCTACCTGTCACCAACCAAAAATATTTAGCACCTCTGAACAGTGTCAGTAGTCAAGCTCTTTTATTCACACCGCAAAGACCATGAAGTTGGCAGTCACAAGGCCTTGTTAAAATATTCCAAAGCATGAGGTGGCAGTAGCACTGTTTGGCAATGCATGTCCGTTTGCGTTGCTTAGTTTAAAGTCTAGATTCCAATGTTTATTAGCTAGCTAGATGTGCCAATGTTGCTATTTTGTAGAAAGCCCTTGTTGATACAGATGGCCACAGCTAGATAAATATCTATCAAATGACGAACAATGTAATTCACTCTCCATAATCCCATACTGCCTCTGCCTGCCCATAGCGACATTTTAGCTAGCTAGCGTTAGCATATTTGCTAGCTATCACAACATAGCAATTGAGCTAAGGACACTGCAATAACAGGCATTGTGATTGAATTATAATGGAAATACTAACTACAGTGGCTAGCTAGCTAGGAGGAAGTATTCCAAATCAAAGTCACATGCGCCGAATACAACAGGTGTAAACCTTACAATGAAATGCTTACTTACGAGCCCCTAACCAACAATGCAGTTTAAAAAATATGGATAAGCATAAGAAATAAAAGTACCAAGTAATTAAAGAGCAGCAGGAAAATAACAATAGCGGGACTATGATTCACCGAACTAAAGTACTTTAAGAAAGTTGTTGTTTCAGTCTCCCCCATCTCCACTAACTGAAGCTAATTGTATGGATTTTTTCCCTATTAACAATGTCAAATTAACATCTGTACAGAAAAACACATGAAGGCCAAATTACAGAGAAACTTCTTGATGCAATTAAAGCCTTTAAGTCCGGGAAAACTCCAAGGCTGGATGGCATACCAGTGGAAGTATACCAAACTTTTTTTGATATACTCAGAGGACCATTATTAGCATGTTTTAACCACTCCTACATAAACGGTAGATTATCAGACAAGCAAAAATGTCTGATATCATTATTACTGAAACAGGATCCAAGTGGTATATAAACTCAGCAAAAAAAGAAATACCCCTTTTTTAGGACCCTGTCTTTCAAAGATAATTCGTAAAAATCCAAATAACTTCACAGATCATTGTAAAGGGTTTAAACACTGTTTCCCATGCTTGTTCAATGAACCATAAACAATTAATCAACATGCACCTGTGGAACAGTCGTTAAGATGCTAACAGCTTATAGACGGTAGGCATTAAGGTCACAGTTATGAAAACTTAGGACACTAAAGAGGCCTTTCTGACTCTGAAAAACACCAAAAGAAAGATGCCCAGGGTCCCTGCTCATCTACGTGAACGTGCCTAAGGCATGCTGCAAGGAGGCATGAGGACTGCAGATGTGGCCAGGGCAATAAATTGCAATGTCCGTACTGTGAGATGCCGAAGACAGTGCTACAGGACGGACAGCTGATCGTCCTCGCAGTGGCAGACCACATGTAACACCTGCGGGACAGGTGCAGGATGTCAACAACTGCCCGAGTTACACCAGGAACACACAATCCCTCCATCAGTGCTCAGACTGTCCACAATAGGCTGAGAGAGGTTGGACTGAGGGCTTGTAGGCCTGTTGTAAGGCAGGTCCTCACCAGACATCACTGGCAACAACGTCGCCTATGGGCACAAACCCACCGTCGCTGGACCAGACAAGCAAAAAGTGCTCTTCACAGACGAGTCGCGTTTTTGTCTCACCAGGGGTGATGGTCGGATTCGCGTTTATCGTCGAAGGAATGAGCGTTACACCGAGGCCTGTACTCTGGAGCAGGATCGATTTGGAGGTGGAGGGTCCGTCATGGTCTGGGGCGGTGTGTCACAGTATCATCTGACTGAGCTTGTTGTCATTGCAGGCAATCTCAACGCTGTGCGTTACAGAGAATACATCCTCCTCCCTCAGGTGGTACCCTTCCTGCAGGCTCATCCTGACATGTCCCTCCAGCATGACAATGCCACCAGCCATACTGCTCATTCTGTGCATGATTTCCTGCAAGACAGGAATGTCAGTGTTCTGCCATGGCCAGCGAAGAGCCCGGATCTCAACCCCATTGAGCACGCCGGGACCTGTTGGATCGCAGGGTGAGGGCTAGGGCCATTCCCCCCAGAAATGTCCAGGAACTTGCAGGTGCCTTGGTGGAAGAGCAGGGTAACATATCACAGCTAGAACTGGCATATCTGGTGCAGTCCATGAGGAGGAGATGCACTGCAGTACTTAATGCAGTTCGTGGCAACACCAGATACTGACTGTTACTTAAGATTTTGACCCCTTCTTTGTTATTCCATTTCTGTTAGTCACATCTGTGGAACATGTTCAGTTTATGTCTGTTGTTGAATCTTATGTTCATACAAATATTTACACATGTTGAGTTTGCTGAAAATAAATGCAGTTGACAGTGTGAGGTCGTTTCTTTTTTTGCTGAGTTTATATAAAGATCAAGTCCATTTAAAAAAATTGGAGGCTTCTTACACTTCCGTGTTGCGGTACAAAAATTCTAGCCAAATGCTTGGCGCATAAAATTAAAAAGGTTTTGTCAAGATATTATTCATCCTAATCAGACAGGTCTTTTACATTGACGATACATTGGAGATAATACAAGACAACTACTGGAAACAATAGAATACTATGACATATCTGGGGAAAAAGGCCTGGTTTTCATAGCTGATTTTGAAAAGGCTTTTGATAAAGACTTGAGTTTTTATATAAATGCCTAGTATATTTCAATTTGAGAATCTCTTATAAAATGGGTTTAAGTATAGTAACCCTATGTATAAAATAGTAAATAATGGCTACATCTCAGTAAGTTTTAAACTGTCAAGAGGAGAAAAACAAGGTTGTCCACAATCGGCATATCTATTTATTATTGCCATTGAAGTGTTAAAATTAGATCCAACAATAACATAAAGGGATTAGAAATCCGTGGCTTAAAAACAAAGGTTTCATTATACGCTGATGATTCATGTTTTCTATTAAAACCACAATTAGAATCCCTCCACAGCCTCAGAGGATCTAGATACTTTTGCTAATTAAAACCAAATTATGGTAAATGTACTACATTATGTATTGGATCACAAAAAAAGTTCAACTTTTACATTACTGTGTAGTTTACCAATAAAATGGTCTGACAGTATACTCAGTATACTTATCATGAAAGAAAGAAATGATCTCACTCCAATACATTTTTAGTCATTTCAGTTTACCTATTTGTTTATGGTTTTCCCTACACCTAGTGACCTGCTTTTTGAATTATATGAACAAAAAATATTCAATTTATTTGGAATGACAAGCCAGACAAAATTAAAAGGGCCTATTAACATAACGAATATGAATTCGGAGGGAAGAAATGATTAAATACTAAAGCATTAGACCTCACAAAATGTATCAGTCATACAAAAGTTACACTCAAATCCGAAATGGTTCTCTAGTAAATTACTAAGAAAGTCTCACCCCATGTGCAAGAAAGGCCTTTTTCCCCTTTATTCAGATTACACTTTCGGTTATCTCCAAAGTTTTTTTTATTTTTTAAACATGCCTTAGAAACTTGGTTGCAATTTCAGTTTAATCCACCTGAGACAGAACAAATAATACAACATATATTGTAGTTAAACTCAAATATACAAGTTTATTGATAAAATTATTTTAAAAAGGTGTAATGTTTGTAAATGTTATCATAAATAGGACTGGTGAAGTTGTCAAATGCAGCTAACACAGATCTAAGGAAATGTCTGCTCTACCTAAAATTACAACCAACTAATTGCAGCATTACCTAAAAATAGAAGAGGCAAGTAGAAGGGGGAAGTAAATTAACTTGTCTGTCGGCCCTGCATTAACTTCTTATGGCTGCAGGGGCAATATTGAGTAGCTTGGATGAAAGGTGCCCAGAGGTGCCCATATTAAACTGCCTGCTCCTCAGTCCCAGTTGCTAATATATACATATTATTATTAGTATTGGATAGAAAACACTCTGAAGTTTCTAAAACTGTTTGAATGATGTCTGTGAGTATAACAGAACTCATATGGCAGGCAAAAACCTGAGAAAAAAATCCAAACAGGAAGTTGGAATTCTGAGGTTGGTCGATTTTCAACCAAGACCCTATTGAATACACAGTGGGATATGGATGAGTTTCCACTTCCTACAGCTTCCACTAGATGTCAACAGTCTGTAGAACCTTGTCTGATGCCTCTACTGTGAAGTGGGGCCGACGGAGACAGGAATTAGTCAGGTCTACCATGACCTGACCATGCTCTGACCATGCACGTTCACATGAGAGGGAGCTCTGTTCCATCGCACATCTGAAGTCAATGTAATTCTCCGGTTGGAACATTATTCAAGATAAGTTAAAAACATTCTAAAGATTTATTCAATACATCGTTTGACATGTTTCTACTGACTGTTACGGAACTTTTTGACATTTCGTCTGCTTTTAGTGAACGCGCTTCCTGACTTTGGATTTGTTTACCAAACACGCTAACAAAAATTGCTATTTGGACATAAATGATGGACATTACCGAACAAAACAAACATTTTTTGTGGGAGTCCTGGGAGTGCATTCCGACGAAGATCAGCAAAGGTAAGTGAAGTTGTATAATACTTTTTATGAGTTTTGTTGACTGCACAATTTGGCGGGTAACTGTATGGCTTCCTTTTGTGGCTGAACGTTGTTCTCAGATTATTGAATACTGTGCTTTTGCCGTAAAGCTTTTTGAAATCTGACAGCGGTTGCATTAAGAACAAGTTTATCTTTAATTCTATGTAAAACATGTATCTTTCATCAAAGTTTATGATGAGTATTTATGTTATTTGATGTGGCTCTCTGCAATTTCTCCGGATATTTTGGAGGCATTTCTGAAAATGGCGCCAACGTAAACTGAGATTTTTGGATATAAATATGAACTTTATCGAACAAAACATATGTATTGTGTAACATGAAGTCCTATGAGTGTCATCTGATGAAGATCAAAGGTTAGTGATTAATTTTCTCTATTTCTGCTTTTTGTGACTCCTGTCTGGCTGGAAAAATGGCTGTGTTTTTCTGTGATTTGGCGGTGACCTAACAGAATCGTTTGTGGTGCTTTCGCTGTACAGCCTATTTTAAAATCAGACACTGTGGTGGGATTAACAAGAAGTGTATCTTTAAAATGGTGTGAAATACTTGTATGCTTGAGGAATTTTAATTATGAGATTTCTGTTTGAATTTGGCGCCCTGCACTTTCACTGGCTGTTGTCCTATCGATCCCATTAACTGGATTGCAGCCATAAGAAGTTTAAAGACCAAAAACGGTTGAAGAAAATTAAAGGACCAAAAAATGTGGTGCCATATAAATTGCAAAATAGTTGGGCAGAGATTTGATGTACCGATTCCATGGCACATGGTTTATGAATTGACACGCAAAACGACGTTTTGCGGATTCAAAACTTCAAAATGTTTCTATTTAAATTATACAAAATTCTTGTAACCAATAGAATGTTATATATTATGGGGGATAAAATCTTCCCAGCTCTGCAGATTTTGCTGCGAGGAGGCAGAGTCATTAGATCATTATTTCAGCAAAAATGTTTCTTTAATTTACAATCTGTAGAAGCTATGAGAATAGAAAGGTTCAGTACTTTTGTGAAGCATCACAGCGCAGTTGAAAAATATATGGCAAATAGAAATCCAAAATGGATGGTGTTAAGAGATAGATGGGAGGGGTTGAATGGAGTTGAAAGGTGGGACTAACAACAAGATAATCAATGTAAAACATACAGGGTCTGTAAAATGTATATAGGTTCAGAAATGTTGTGAAATAGCACAGTTACAAATAGAAATCAAACTGGATGGACATAAGAAATAGAGGAAGGACTAAAAACAAACAAAATAACTATTGTAAAATAGATTGTCTGTAAAATGTGTCTGTATAAACTGAAAGTAGAAGATTTGTTTACTCCAATTGGGGGAGGGGTATAATAAAAGGTATATATTTAAAATAAAAAATTATAGATATATTTACCCTCAAAAATATGGGGGATTGGAAATGATGAAGACAATTACATTGATGGAAGCAACAATCTACAATATTAAGCTGATCCACCCTAAAAAAAAAAAAACATACAATAGAAAAAAAAAACAATAGTGAGACTATATACAGGGGGTACCGGTACAGAGTCAATGTGCAGGGGCACAGGTTAGTTGAGGTAATATGTACATGTAGGTAGAGTTTTTAAAGTGACTACGCATAGATGACAACAGAGAGTAGCAGCAGTGTAAAAGAGGGTGGGGAGACAATGCAAATAGTCTGGGTGACCATTTGATTTGCTGTTCAGGAGTCTTAGGGCTTGGACGTAGAAACTGTTTTGAAGCCTCTTGAACCTAGACTTGGCGCTCCAGTACTGCTTGCCGTGCGGTAGTAAAGAGAACAGTCTATGACTAGGGAGGCTGGAGTCTGACAATTTTTAGGGCCTTCCTCTGACACCGCCTGGTGTAGAAGTCCTAGATGGCAGGTAGCTTAGCCCCAGTGATGTACTGGGCCATACGCACTACCCTCTGTAGTGCCTTGCGGTCGCAGGCCAAGCAGTTGCCATACCAGGCAGTGATGCAACCAGTCAGGATGCTCTCGATGGCGCAGCTGTAGAACCTTTTGAGGATCTGAGGACCCATGCCAAATCTTTTCAGTATCCTGAGGTTGGAATAGGTTTTGTCGTGCCCTCTTCACGACTGTCTTGGTGTGCTTGGATCATGTTAGTTTATTGGTGATGTGGACGCCAAGGAACTTGAAGCTCTCAACCTGCTTCACTACAGCTCCGTCGATGAGAATGGGGGCGTGCTCGGTCCTCTTTTTCCTGTATTCCTCTATCATCTCCTTTGTATTTACTGTTGTGTCTATAGCGTCTGTGCATTTAACCAGCTACCATCCCATAACTTACATTGCATATGAAGTGTGACTGGCTCATGACATTTAACCGATATATGGAGAAAATTCCAAATTCCAAACTCCGGTCCCCACGTGGGGGTTTGTGTTCTCGGATTGGGGAAAGGGGGATACCTAGTCAGTTGTACAACAATGCATTCAACTGAAATGTGTCTTCCTCATTTAACCCAACCCCTCTGAATCAGAGAGGTGCAGGGGGCTGCCATAATCAACATCCACGTCTTCGGCGCTCGAGGAACAGTGGGTTAACTGCCTTGCTCAGGGGCAAAACGACAGATTTTTTACCTTGTCAGCTCGGGTATTCAATCCAGCAACATTTCGGTTACTGGCCCAACCCTCAATCCACTAGGCTACCTGCCACCCATTGGTTCAAAGTCAAGTTGTTGACCGAGTCCACAAGGAGAAATGGCAGGTTCGTCGCTACCGGCTCAGCACGCAGCAAGTACAGCTTTCTGTCTAGTAAGAGAAGGAACAGCCTCCCACTGTGATAAGTACCTATCGGCAGTGAGATTCTTGGCGTGTTTCATGCTTTCCCCCCTACTGTGGTTTCTGACCTAAATCAAATAGGTGAAGTGAGTCATAGTGCAACTTGTGAACTCAACTGCGTTTTCAGAAAATGTTCCAACTGACAGCGGGATTCCTTAGCTTTGTAGGAGGTCGAACTGAAGATGACCAGTCAGGTTAGCTGCTGCGTGTTTTCGATCTGGATGTTCTGTGTCCAGGGTCACTATAGGAAGGTATGAGTAAGTATTGATGTTGCTATAGATACAGACTGAACCAACGGTCTTTACATTAGAGGTGAGGGAGGCTGCGTGTCTATTGGCAAAGTAGCACATGGGGAGAGAGCTAATGTCACTGTGCGCCACACTGAATACTCTGTGAGAAAGTGAAAGGAAGAACCCTCTCTCTTATAAGTTAACTAGTACCATTGGCAGTATTCAAGAGGAGAATAGTTGGTAAATGTATTGTTACCAGTAGAATTATTTACAATTAGAAAATACTGATAACAGGTAATTCAGTTTAGTTATATAAAAGCAATTCCTGGTTTGTGTGTGTGTGGTGGCGCTGATATTTGGCAGTCTCAGCCACGTACATAGCTTTACAGTACGTGGACTAAAGATTGCAGGCCTGCATAAGACTAGAGCAAAGCAACTGGTGAAGTAATGCTCTGTTATAGCTGTTATGGGCAGCCTAGCTGTGTGGAGAAGGGAAGCTTTTTGTAACCAAGACCTTTGAAATGTTTAAATCATTAATGTAATGTGATTTCTGGATTCAAGTATTTAGTGTGTGTGTGTGTGTGTGTGTGTGTGGTGTAGGGATGGGCATAAAGTACAAAATACAACTACAAAATACCCTAAAGACCAATGTATCAATTAATTAAAATACATGTACTTTAAAATATATTTGGAAGTAGCTGAGTTAACAGAAACAACATTGTCAGTAACCGTTAAAGAAACTTCTATGACAGTGATATGTTAACAGAAACAACATTGTCAGTAACCGGAAAAGAACTCTGATGACAGTGATATGTAAACAGAAACAACATTGTCAGTAACCGTTAAAGAAACTTCTAATGACAGTTGATATGTTAACAGAAACAACATTGTCTTAACCGCTTAAAGAACTTCTTATGACAGTGATATGTTAACAGAAACAACATGTTGTCAGTAACCGTAAAGAAACTCTATGACAGTGATATGTTAACAGAAACACACTTGTCATAACCGTTAAAGAAACTTCTATGACAGTGATATGTTAACGAAACAACATTGTGTCAGTAACGTTAAAGAAACTTTATACAGTATTATGTTAAAGAAACAACATTGTCCAAGTAACCGTTTAAAGGAAACTTCTATGAAGTGATATGTTAACAGAAACACATTTGTCAGTAATCGTAAAATACTTCTCATGACATTGAATATTTAACAGAAACAACATTGTCAGTAACCGTTAAAGAAACTTCATATGACAGTGATATGTTAAGCAGAACACACTTGTCAGTAACGTAAGAAACTTTCTATGACAGTTGATATGTTAACTAGAAACAATTTCAGTATACCGTTTAAAGAAACTTCTATGACAGTGATATGTTAACAGAAACAACATTGTCAGTAACCGTTAAAGAAACTTCTATGACAGTGATATGTTCTTTATCCATCTTAGTTGAATGCACTCTCACTCTGGATAAGAGCATCTTTTAAATGACCAAAATGTAAATATGTGAAAATGAACAACTGCAAAGCACACTGGGTATTGCCATTGACCTCGTTTCAGTGCGGAGATCAGAGTAAGTCAACATGTTATGCAATTGTTCCTTTTTACATTACATATAGTTAATTTATCAGATGCTCATATCACACCATAGTGCCATCAGACTTGATACCAATGTAGGGTGAAAGGGGGCCACAAAATGTTGAACTGCTATAAAGAAATGGTACAGTGAAGTATTTTGAAAATACAAATTACAGCTTTCAAAAGTATCTGTTACAAAATACACTGGAGTGTAGTTCAACACATCATAGAAAATCCTCCGAAATCATTAAAATACATGCAACAGAAACACCGCCCAGCTCTGTGTGTCGTCTTGTTCTTCTATCCTCGTGGGGACCTGAAATACCCACAAGTCCCCACAAGGATAGTAAAACAAGAAATTCTCCCTTGTTAGGACATTTCCCATGTCCACACAAGGACAAAGGCTATTTTAAGCTTAGGGGTTAGGGTGTGGCGTTAGAAGTTAACGTTAGATAAAACAGGATTTTGAATGGAAATACATTTTAGGTCCCCACAAGAATAAAAAAAAACAAGTGTGTGTGTGTGTGTGAGATAGAGCTGTTTCTGGCCTGCTTAGTCATGGGGCATTCTCCTGTCTGAAGAGCTGTTGTTCTTCTGATACAGACTGCACGCACTCACTCATTGGTTATCCTCCAAACTCTCATTTGGCACAGGCCACCGGGCTCCAGCCATTTATATAAACTCTCCCGCTAGCCTCTACAGTTGTGCAGAACAACTGGACTGAACTTGTGACGCGTCGGGCTACTCTGGCTATAACAACAAGGTCTGTTTGAGCCATTTCAAAGATGTGTCAATATAAGTAATTGAAGACTTCTTTTACGAGTCTGCTGACACTTCAACACCACTTTCTATTGACCTCAAGCTACTACTGAAGCCATATGTCATCCAGCCAATGACTTGAGTTCACAGTCACACAGAGTGAAGTTCCTCCGCTCTGAAACAACAGTTCCTCCAGACAACAGTTCCCAACAGAGAGCGAGAGAAACTGTATCCCTCCCAAGAGAGCTCCTCTGTCACGGGATCTCAAACAAAAACACCAGCTGCTGTTCGTTTCTTTCTTCACCACCTTTTGGCAAACCCTTGCAGGGTGGGAGAGTTGAGAGCCAAGTGGGGGGTTAACTAAAAACAGACACTTGTCTGAAACACTGTGGTGTTTGTTTTTCCCCCAAAGTAGCAAGTTGGTCATGCTTATCAAACTGTGGAAAAGGTCAACATTATCCTGGAACAGCTTTTTTTAGGCATTACCACCACGTGAACAGGATGCAGACTGCATATTCCACTCAGCAATAATGTGAGGTGGTATCAGGCTGCATCTTCCCCTGCCTGGTCAGTCTTCTGTCAAAAAGAGGCACCTATTAAAGCTCTGTGGAACACAAAATAAACAACCCCTAAAGTTCATTGTAGCTCTCGGAAATCAGCTCTTCAGCTACACAGAACTAACTCTCCAAAAGCAGCACTCTACCTCTTCATGTGGCCCAGGTGTCCAGAGCCAGCCCGGTGGTAAAGCTCTGTGTAGCGGTCTAGTCTGCAGTAGTTCAGCCATTCAAAAAGCAGCAGCACTAAAGCTCGGTGTAGCCTGACTGCTGCCGACAAACAGAGTTTATCTCCATCCAGAGGAGAATGTGTGGAATGAAAGCAGGCCTTGCTAGGTGCCTGACTGCCTATTAGGACAGGACCACTGATAACACCCACAAGGTCATGGTCCATCGGACAATATTAGCAGAACAACCTTATCAAAAGCCCTCGTTGGGCCCATGATGTGACCAACTGTTACCACGACTCGGAGCTTATCGAACTCGTAAAGAACACAGTAACGCAAGAGAAAGGAAACAAAAGTATTACATGATCAGAGATAAGCGTCTGCCTGAATGTAAGCGGTCTGACAGAAGACACAGGGACGAGTGAGAGGTGTACAGGACATACTATCACTGCTGAAGCAGTTGGCTTGCGTGGTTACTCTAGACAGAGTTGGATGTAGACAGAAACTAAAGCAGCTCTCCACTTTGCCCCAAACACCAAATGTTCCATGTTATTTCAGACCCTGCATCTAGGCCTAAGTAATGCACGGGTCCTGTCCTTTTCACATGGTGTAGCATAGCTTATGTACTTATGAAATCTGCTGGATGTGAATACTGCGCACATTCCACATCTATAATAGTTTGCCATGGACAGCCAACTGCATGCCAGTCACTCACAGTAGTAACATTATAACACTGCATAGGATTTGCATGCGCCAGTGCTGATATTGTCCATGAGAAATGCAGGGGAGGGTAGGTGGGTTGTAATGTAGCTCCCTGCCAACCACACGCTTATCTGGCAACCGGCAGCATCCTGAAACAAGGACCTGGCAGCATCAAAGCCTTATCTCTGGATTACCCCCTAAATATAGACACTTGTGTTAAATCCAGCGCAAAGTCAGAGCCCTTTACGTCCACTGTTTGTTTCCACGTCTTGAGCAACGCTGTCGGAGGTACATTTTATAGCATGGCAGAGCAGTGGGGAGGTACAGAGACTTGCACAGAGAGCGAGAGAGAGTGATGGTGACATTGCTGTGATTTACATCAGATAAGAATGCAAGAGAGCTTTTGGAGATGGCAGGCAGCTATGCTAAAGCTTACCAGGGCTAAACCTAGAGGATAAGCCAGGGCTGGGGGTAATGGGACAGGGGCCAGCACATAGATCAGTTGGGAGGGCTGAGAAACCAAAACTTACCAAGCCAATACAGGATACAGACCATCGCCTAGATAGCTAGATTTACTTTCGCTTATGGAGTGAACGGAGACAAAATATATGTCTTTGAATAGGCTGAGTTAGGACTAGCCTAGACTAGGAGTGGTTTACTGTGCAGTCATACCTTTGAAAGCATGAGACAAGAGAGAGGGCTAGGAATAGGCTAGATTAGGTCCAATCGTACCTTTGAAGGCAGGCAGCTTCTGCAGCTCTCTGTTGTTGCTGAGGCTGAAGCGGGACGAGCTCTGCCTCTTGTCCTTCTTGACCGGCGTCTGGGAACCCGGCTGCTTGCCCTTCAGCAGCTGAGTGGCGGGAGGGACGCTGTTACTGCCTTTCCTATTGGAACCCTGCTGTGTGGAGGGGGGGGGGGCATGGATCAGAGCATGCACCCAGGTTTGTTCATTAGACACCAAACAAAAAACAATGAAACGGAGGGACTATTCATTTTGTATCTAATTTCAAAAGGTTTCCCCCTACTGAACACAACCCAGTGTAGAGTCGTCCCGGCCCCCCCTAGGTTAGATATGAAAACTGGTAAATGTGGGCAGTTTCTCATAGTCTTGTCCCACCTGCCTGCTGGGACCCATTAATCACAACACATACACCTGACAAGGCTGTCTCTCCGCTATGGAGTTACATCAGAAGGGGGATTTGTCAAATTCACTGAACTCAACTAAATGTTGCCTTTCACACTACAAGACAGGGGTTTAGGGTTTTAGGCCTTCTTAGTGAGCCACCGGCCTGCCGACTGTCTAGTAGTGGGAGGAATAGAGCTGCTGGAACCCATGACGGGCCTGGATTACTGACCCATGACACAACAGAAGGTCTTCTCTCCCGCTGATTAATTTACCCAATGTGTTAGCTTCATAACTTTATACCTTCATAGCGGTGTCAGCTTTATATACTGTATTAGCTTCATACTGCAGCTGGTCAGGCCCTTGGGTAAGAAAGTGGTGTGGTTCACACATCCAAAAAAACACAGGAGACAGGAAATAAGTCTAGCTACATGTAACCAAAGAGGCAGACATTTATTCTGTTTGTTTCTGAACAGACATATCAACAAACTTCTCTGCTTGCATCTAACGCCCTGTTTAACCCAGCTCAAACAATGAGAAGGTCGTGCTAGCTTAGGCCATTGGCGCTTAAACAAAGGGTATTACTAAGCCTGAACCAGCCTGTATAATATGACTCCCATGGTTTCATTGTCATCATCCCACTGACGGTCAAAAGCTTAGAACCCCAGTGGCCACAAGCATCCCAGAGGAGAGCGGAACCTGGCTGTATGCAGAGAGGGGTTGGATTGGGTTGTGGGAGTAATACAGCGATTTCAATTTGACACATTAGCAGTTCGGCTGCATGGCTGATGACACACAGTACAGATAGATAACCCCGGATTACACCCCCAGAGAGCGAGAGGAGGGCAAACCGTTTCTATGAGGGCTTAATCCCTGACTGGTGTATGTTCCTGTGGATTCATGGCCATATCTACATCTTCAGTACATCTGATTTTAACTGACATAACTAGCCATCTTAAGTGGTCTCAGATCACAATGGTAGTAGCTAATGTTATGCAAGCATTATTTATATTCTGACAAAGTAAAGGGATAGTGACTACCATGTTTTTGAAACGGACAACTAGTCTCTCTACATGTGAATCAGGTTCATATCCGCTGCTTGGGTAGAACAAAATGGCATTGAAATGTTTGCATTCAAAACCATATATATATATATATATATATATAGTTTTTGGTGCTGTAGTAGCTAACGTCAAGTGTTTATCTTGCACATTCATAGACGGATTCTCAAAAGCTAGCGAGGTGTTTAGTTACCTCATGGTCGTTTTCCTGACCTCCGGTTTTGACAACTTTTCCCGACTCCTGTAAAGAAAACATATTTTAGACATGCCTTATTCAAAAGTCAGCTAAGTAATGTGTAGGGACAGGGGGCAAGTTGACTAATGTCAAACGCTAACGTTAGCACTTCATGTTTACCTTCCCAAGCAAAGCTAATGTTTTTGACAGTTTTGTTGAAGTTGAACAAGTTATTTAGTAACTTTAAGAAGTTAACTTTAATTGTAGCAAACGTTAACTATGCGTTTATGTCCCTCAAATCGTACTGTACTTTTTGTTACAAATAATCTGACTGGCTACACGCAACTACCCAGCTAACAGTAGCTATCCAAGTTAGCATAGCTAGCTAACATTAGCTAGTCATAATGGGACATTGCAAATGTCGAGTCGACGGCCGCCTGTTCGTAGTTCAAACGAGTTGTTGTACATCACTACTCGTATGGGCGGTTTTGCAAGCCAACTCCCAACTTACCTTCTCTTTTTTCGCTTTATTCGGCATTGCAAAAATTTAGCCGCCCTCGTTCCCTCTCTGACGCTCTCCAGAAGCTAAAGCCTAACGACGTTTAGCAGTTCTTCTTCTTTGGTATCATGGCGTTCGCATATTTTGTTTGTGCATGCCGCCACCTACTGTGCGGTAGTGTGTGGTCGATCACGTTATATTTTGTGATACAAAAATAAAAAGGAAAACATTTCACCACCAATTAACCCTACACCTATGTAACCTACCACTATTTAATAAAAATCACCCCCACAATCCACTACTTCGCCCCTTACTGATCCTATACCAGGCTGACCGCCTGGGAGGGCGAGACTCTTTCGTTCAAAACCTTATAAGTCTTCTGCAGTAAAACCTCTACACGCAGTGGCGATTTTAGCATGTAAATCTTGGTGGGACAAAAAAATGTAATAATGTTTTATGCATGCCAGCAAAGCCACTACACAACACTAAACAATACATGCATTGCACTATAACGGTGACAAACTTTGCCCACAAACTGTTAGGGACTACATATAGCTGTCCCAACAGCAGAGCTTTCTTTTAAGCCCCATGGAGTAAATCCTTGCTATCAGAGGAGCCTTGCCTGGCAGCCAAACTGTTCAGCCTCATTTACTGCCTTTTAAAATAACATAGCTGATATGGCTGACTAGCTTAAACAAATGTGGTTTCTACTGACAATTGAGATGTACAAACTATGGCATAAGGGAACTATGAGCGGATAAGAGGCAATTCGTAATTTCAATTAAGACAATAATGAGCAAGCTAAAACAGACATAGTTGATATAACTTCTTCATCTATGAGGTTTAACAGCTAGACTGGAGTACAACTCCCTTATACTTTACTTGAAAAAGAAAAATGTACTAAATAAATACCCTACCATCTAACACTATACTCTATAATCTCAAAATTATATAAAATAAAATTAACACCCCACTACTCCACTAATTAAATGTATTTATTCCTACCTCATACCATCACCCTGAAAGGATGGGACATCACCACTTAACACATCCTGTAACTCTTCTGCTGTCAAGTCTTGCACACCCAAATTCCTCTCTGCAGCTGCCACCACAACCTCAATTTTCGGAGACTTACAATCCATCCCTGCAGTACCATTAATAACCATTGTTATAAATGCTAAAAGTCCAATCTTACTGAAACTTATTTCACTTTTTGGCCTATCCCTCTGTACTGGTATATCTTTACTACTCTCACCACTCCTCCCCTTTAACCCATCTTTTTCTTCTTTCTTCACTGCCTCAGCATATGAAAACTTCTGCTCTACTCTAACCCTGGAAACCTCAACCTGCCTCTCTCGCACGGGACATTTCTGATTCCCAGCTCCATGGGCACTCCTACAATTAACACATTCCACTACTTTCCCCAATACTACACATTCCTTTGTCTCATGCCCTTCTGCACATTTCTCACACATTGGACCCTCCCTCCTACACACTGCTGCCACATGCCCATAAGCTTGACACCTGTAACGTCTTGACGTAATCGGCACATACGCTCGTACAGGATAAGTTATATATTCTAACTTCACTTTATCAGGCAAAGACTCAACTTCAAAACTCTTCTGTTTCCCACTCTCGCCACCCTGTCTGTGTCGAATCAAACGACGAGCATCACATACACCGGGAATCTTTGCCCTCAGCTGATCAACGTATATATCTACTGCTACCCCAGTTATCACTCCTTTCATTGATTTCCTTTTCTCGAGAACGAAACAATTCACTTTTCTTGCCCCCATTAGTTTTACTTCGAACAGATTCTTCCTCTGCCCAACAGAAACACAAACAATTATCACTAGAACACTTCTGGTTACCCTCACCGATTTCACCCACCGTGAAACCACAAATGGATCAGTCAAAAGGCAGGAGTCCACTTTTCCATAAGCTTCACTCCTAATGTCACAGACTCTTCTTCATCATGATCCTCGGTACATACCTCGGTCTCCGATGACTTTACCGCACCTACCACCTCTGATACTTCCCCCTCATTCACTTCCATTTCTCCTCCTGTCTTCAGCTCCCTCTGCTTACACTTTCTACCATTCTTCTTTGACAAACCATCTCCCTTTTTCCCACCATTTTTATCCGACTCAAGCTCACCCTCTTCTTCCCTCATTCTCTTGGACCTCTTCTCCCTCTCTTTTTCCTTCCATTCCTTCTCCGTTTTGCAAGTACACATCTCCTTATGATAATACTGCCGCTCCATCTTGACACCCATCTTGTACTTGCTTTCTCTAGGGACTCCATTTTCCCATTCCGGAGTTCTGCTCATGTCCCCAATAACGTGCCTACAACAACGCAGCTGGGCCTTCCGACCTTCCAATATAATTTCCTCCATAGAAGATATAACTATTTGTTCAGCACTTTTGAAATGTACTGCGACAAAATTCAGAACATGGGCTGTTCTTACAGTATTCTCCCTGTACACCAAGTCAAAACCTTAGGATAAATAAAATGGGGCATATAAGCAGACAATGAAAGTTCTTACTATATTCGATGATGACATTTCTTTAAAACAGCTTATAGGCTACATGTGCACCAGCAAGTCAGAACAGTAGGCTAACTTGTGAGAAGGAAAGGGACCAAATTATTAGGGTGATGCACATGGGCTAATAACAGCTTACTACACAACATACACTTAGTATTACTTTCTTGACTACAGTATACATATCTCCCTGGCATATTACATAATTTATGCAGAAGCATACAATACATTTTTGGACCACTGTGCACACTTGAACAGGAAGATGGCGCGGTCCTGCTTGTGGGCAAATTTTGTCATGAAACTTTGCATTCAAAGTCTGGCATTCTATAGATTTGTAAACTCTGAAAAAAAGAAAGTTGAATCATGATGTCAGTGATCTTCAGGTCGGAGCTCTAGAAAGAGGCCAGAGTTCCCGACTTGGAATTCCAAGTTGGATGAAAGTTCTAAACGGATTTTCCCAGTCGGAGATCATTCCCAGTTGTCGTGAACTCACTGAAGTCTGAGATTTTCAAGTTCCGAGTTTCCAGTTGTTTTGAATGCGGCAGAATTCATGCTGGATTGACAGCAGGGCCAATGTATTCAACCTTTTCTGACCCATGGTGTTGCGTGTGAATGTTTATCCTTGAACGTTTATCCAGACTTGGATCACACACACTCTCCATCAAATAGCAGCGGAAGCAAAATAGTGATTGCTTTGCAGCGCTTGCAGTTAGGCATTTATTCCTTCCTAACTACTCATTGTTGAATTTGCGATTTCCAACTTGTTGTGTCATGTTTATGTCCAATGGCCAATGAGCACTGATACGTTTTATCTATAATTTCTCTTCATATGACAAGGATTTGCCAGTAGATTGTCGAGGTGATTCATGATGATGACGCTTATCTAGTTTGCTTGCTATGATTTTGAAAATATGATTTTATTTATCTAACTAGGGAAGTCAGTTAAGAACAAATTATTATTTACAATGACAGCCTACCCTGGGCAAAACCTAACCCAGATGACACCAGGCCAATTATGTGCCACCCTATGGGACTCCCAATCATGTCTGGTTGTGATACAGCCTGGAACTGAACCAGGGTCTGTAGTGACACCACTAGCACTGAGATGCTGTGCCTTACACCACTGCACCACTTGGGAGCCCGAGTGTTGTTCATGATGTTGACATGATCAGTCCAATCAAAGCTACGGTAGATTATTTGATAATTTTATCTGTGGCCAATGATCCTGCGCCTTCTTAGATGGGCACTTCTAATGTAAATCTATGGCAGCACCCAAGGGGGCTTGAACTTTCTAGCTCTCCCTGTAGATTTGGCGGTGACGTAGTGTCCCATGAGTGACGGAACACTAAGCCAATCATGGCGCAACTAGAGAAGATTACCAACCCCTATGCTCTGTATTTTCCGATGGCTGCCCCACCACCACAGAAAGCACTGAGCTAGGCTGAAACACCTGCATTTTGGAGCTGCGGCTTTATTAACTCAATATATATATTTTTTACATTGTTTTCAAACTGATATGTGACACGTATTAATGCCAAAATAGCATGCAAAACAGGTGGGGCTCAAAACATGTGGGGCTCTGCATCTATTTTCTGTGATTTACATTCCATTTCTGTGGTACAGTTGATAACCAAGGCAATGAATGCAAAGAAGCCAACCTTACTGAAGCATGAATTCATATCACTGTATTGGCCGAGGCCTACTACTCACCCTTGACCAATCATCCTGCGCTCTCTTCACTGCCTCAGCATATGACACATTCTCCTCTACTCTGACCCTGGCAACCTCAACCTGTCTCTCTTGCACTGGGCACTTCTGATCCCCAGCAACATGGGCACCCCCACAATTGAGGCAGTTTTTTCCACCAATACTAGACATTCCTTTGTCCCAGGCCCTCCTGCACTTCTCACATCTCAGAATCTCCCTCCTACACACTATTGCAACATAACCATAAACTTGGCATCTGAAACACCTCAGCGAGTTTGGCACAAAATCTCTCACGGGATAACTGACATCTTAACATTAGTTTATCAGATTAAGACTCTGCTTCAAAACTCAAAAGGATAGATGATGTCTTCTCAGTTTCACCACGCTCGCCACCGTGTCTGCGTCGCACCAAACGACGGGAGTCACAGACACAGGGAATCTTCAATTTCAGTTGCTGCATCTCAACACTTAATGCCACCCCAGTAATCACTCCTTTCAAAGGCGCCCTGTTCTGGAAAACAAAGCAAGTCACAGGTCTTGTTCCTAGGCGTGTGATGAGAAGAGCCCACTACCTCTGGACAGAAGTCACAAGTCATCTTTGAGCTATCTTCACAGATTTAACAGTACACAACTTATTTTCTACCCAGCCTGAGACTACATATGGATCAGCCAAAAGGCAGGGATCCACTGGCTCCAAAAATGTCACTCCCACTGGGCATGAATCATCCTTTGCATGATCATCGGGCCTTGGCTCGGACTCGGAGGGCTTCACCACACATGCCACCACAGGTCATTCATCCTCACTCTCATCAGGTTAAATTTCTGAGCCAGCAGACAACAGAATACAGTTTGTGCTTGGCCATTCTTCATCAACACATATCTTCCCGCTGCACTCAGCTCTTCTCCTTTTTCGCTGCCATTTCCATGGCGCTCTGTTCACCATGCTCATACCGCGCCTTCATCCACTGTACTGCTTGCAGAACATTCACTGATGGCCTTCCTCCAATACCCAACTTCTGTAATTCACTAGTCTGTCTGTCTGTCTGTCTGTCTGTCTGTCTCTGGCCTCTCCATGCTCCCAAAATGTGGGCTTCTCTGCCCATCGAACTTTGTGTCTCACAACTTGTCTGGATGAAGCATCATCGGAACATTTTCGCCTATCCTCGCCGATATATTAGGCTGCTAACTGTCAGGCGACTCAACGTCTCTTTTTAACAGACAGTGCTCGAGAATGAATAGGAGCACCAACCCATTGGCACCCGCCCTGCTGGCAAGACACGTTTAAACTGCAGCTGGTTGACATCAGTCAAGTTGGATGGGTGTCTATCTGGCTCCTACTCCAACATGGCAGGTAGATAGCAGTTTTTTGTTGTTGTATGGTTGTAACTTTTTTTTAAATTTTCAACTGCTGGAGACATACAGCAAATAGTATGTAGCTGGTACTAGTATTGCAGTTTCTCATCATGTTGAATATGCCAACTATCTCTGTTAGTCTGTTAGGGAGAGCATAGTAGACGCAGATGCCATGAAAGTGCATAATGTTGTGTTGCATATGTATTCTGATTATGGAGTTCTTCTCCATCCATTCGTGGTGTCTATTCATAGGCTAAGCAACTATGTAATTGTTATCGTAGACAATGATTGTAATGCAAAGTATTTGTCAGCACAGTAGGGGAGAGTGGGGTAAGTTGAGCCAAACGGGTAAGTTGAGACACCCACAAAATGTATAATTCATAATTTGACCAAATATTTAGGAAGAGGTCATTTCATGGAATGTGTGGAGGAAGAAACATGGAAAAAGTGGTAAGAAATTTCACCAGGTCAAATTAATTCATGAAACCTCTAAACCAAAGTAGATAATTTTAAGGTTGTTCTTTTCATCAGTTGGGTTATTAGTTTCAATATGAGGTCTTAAACCTAGCATGAAATTGCATCCTTGAAGCTTTGTGGGCTAATAGAGTCAAAATGTTTGCCTTGGGGTAATTTGAACCAATGGCCTTGGGGTAAGTTGAGAAAATGGGTAAGCCAATGGCAAGTTGAGCAAATGTAAATGTTTTCTTCCCAGGCATAATTCAAGGCATTATCACTTGGGATATGAGTTAACAGGGCCTGCCCCATGTTTAAAGTGTTTAAAAAAAGTCAAGTGTAAGGTGTTAAGCCTGTGTTAAAATATATTTAAAATGATTAGAACAAAAAAGCACTTGTGATTGTGTTGAATTGAGTTAGGGAAATAAAGATAAAAGATTTTAAAAAGAGTGGTAATATTTAATTCAGTACAGAAATGTGTAGGTGGCCTAACTTATGCTGTACCGTGGCTCAACTTACCCCAGTCCTGGGATGAGTTGTGCCAGGAGACCAGTTTTTTGGACAAGCTATGGTTTTCAAAACTGTAATGTTAAAACGAATTCTGATCATTTCCAGGGAAACACAACATTCTGAGATATATAGACATCTTTGTTAGAAATAATACTTGTTATGGCCTCCTGAGTGATGCAGTGGTCTAAGGCACTGTATTGCAGTGCTATCAGTGCCACTAGAAATTCTGGGTTCGAGCCTGTCACGATCGTCTTGTGGTGAGAGAGAGGACCAAGGCGCAGCGTGTGAAAAATACATCTTCTCTTTATTTTGAAGATGAACAAACGAAACAAAAACAACAAACAGACGAACGTGAAGCTATGCAAGAACTAGTGCACACATGCAACATAGAACATAGACAATTACCCAAAAATGCATGATGCCCATGGCTGCCTTAAATATGGCTCCCAATCAGAGACAAATGAAAGACATCTGTCTCTGATTGAGAACCACTCAGGCAACCATAGACATACCTAGAAACATTCACTCAACACAAACTCATACACTAAACCCAACACCCCCTTTACCATATAACCACCCAAAACGACAAAACACAAGCATTCCCCATGTCACACCCTGACCTAACTAAAATAATAAAGAAAACAAAGCACACTAAGGCCAGGGCGTGACAGAGCCCATGCTGTCGTGACCCATGGGGTGGCGCACAATTGGCCCAGTGTCATCCGGGTTAGGGGAGGGTTTAGCCGGCAGGGTTGTCCTTGTCCCATTGTGCACTAGCGCAGTGCACAATGACATGGTCGCCAGGTGCAGCGTTTCCTCCGACACATTGGTGTAGCTGGCTTTTGGGTTAAGTGGGCATTGTGTCAAGAAGCAGTGCGGCTTGGTTGGGTTGTTTCGGAAGATACACAGCTCGACCTTCGCCTTGCCTGAGTCCGTACGGGAGTTGAAGCGATGAGACAAGACTAAC
The DNA here is from genome assembly GCF_002910315.2 of Salvelinus sp. IW2-2015. Lineage (NCBI taxonomy): Eukaryota > Metazoa > Chordata > Actinopteri > Salmoniformes > Salmonidae > Salvelinus > Salvelinus sp. IW2-2015. Next base: position 337,407 of record NW_019942687.1, read on the forward strand.
TACCAATTGGATACCATGAAATTGGGGAGAAAAAGTGGTAAAAGTAAGAAATAACTCATTTCCCTTGATGGCAGGATGCTGAATGTAATTGTTTTAATCAACTTACCCTACTGACAGAAAAAGCTGTATACCATTATAACGTTGGAGTATTTGTGCAGTATCCAACTAAACCTCTAGAAAAGCTAATTTTATTCGACAACAAATAGCAAAATGAAGCAATGCAATTGGTTAACGTGGTAACCTTTATTATTTTTTGGGTTCCCAACATTTGAAGTTAGTATCAATTCGAGAAGATATTTACAGTCAAGTCATACAGTCAACACACAAAAGAACATTGGAATGTCAATAAATACAAAAATGCTTGATACAATTCAAGATACAAAAAAAAAAAAAAGTGTCAACAGGCTCTTGTTTT
>NW_019942687.1:341501-377655 GCF_002910315.2 Salvelinus sp. IW2-2015
GTTGGTTATTAGGAAGATGATCAGAACAGCATTGAATCAGGCAATCGTTGTACTGTCAGTGAGCTTGTAAATAAAGTGGGGTTTATTGGTGACATTTTGAGGTAGAGTGAAGCCCCCTGACATTTGCCTCATAAAGGGCCTCTTCAGCAACATGATATCTGTGTAAGCAGTGTGTGATTAAGCGTCCTCACCTTCTCAACTTTCTTCTCCAGGATGTCCTTCATGATCTTGCAGAGGTTCTCAAACTGAGACTTCTGCTCTTCCTGTCTCTTCTTCATGTCCTCATCCTCAGGCAGCTCCAGACCCTCCTTGGTCACAGAGACCAGGTTCTTGCCATCGTACTCCTTCAGCTGCTGGACACAGTACTCATCAATGGGTTCAATCATGTAGATCACCTCCAGGCCGGCCTTGCGAAGGCGCTCCACGAACGCGGAGTTGGCCACCTGGTCTTTGGTCTCGCCTGAAACATGCAGTAGGTAAAACAACTTGAGCAAACAGGTTCTTTCCATCTGACAACCTATGAACTGGGCTGTACAGTGAGGAGTGTGTTTCCTCACCTGTGATGTAGTAGATGTGTTTCTGGGTGTCCTTCATGCGTGTGACGTAGTCCTTCAGGGAGACCATCTCGTCCCCTGAGGCTGAGGTGTAGTAGCGCAGCATGTCTGACAGCCTCTTACGGTTCTGAGAGTCCTCATGGATACCCAGCTGGGAAAGAAAACACAGGAGATCTCAGTTAAACAACAAGTCACCCAGAAAGTATCTTGATGCGTTACGAGACTTTTACATTTTCCAGGAAGTAACCCAAAGTTCTGACAAATATGATATCTAGAAGGGGCTTGTTTGTTGCCTTGTGTCAGTAAGGTAAACGTCCTTTAAGATTAGAGCCAGATTTCACATAATTTCGGAGGACATGAAAGGTGTGCCCCCTGCAGATTGTTTTAACTTGGACTCCAAGGCCTACCTTAAGATGTATGCAATAACTGTAACAATATGCCATAGGTTTGCATGACCCTAGTCATGCAAACCCACTTCAGCAAGACAGAAGATGGCGGTAAGGAGCACTGAGTGACAGGGCCCTAAGCAGCTTATATCAGGTTTAGAGGAGACAAGATGGCGAGGGGATCAGACAGGTGGCGAGGGGACCAGACAGGTGGCGAGGGGACCAGACAGGTGGCGACCAGTTAAAGGTTATTGGAACATTCTACAGCTACACCTTTCAGAATGTTCCCCAATGATTCTTCAAAGAACAGGTGGGTATATGACATAGTATCCACCTAGATTGTCTTCTACATCCTATTATACCACTAGATACAAGGTGACTGTCGCAACCTAGGTTTAGTTCAGGCTGACCTTGAAGGTAATGTTACAATGATGATAGCTGATGTGGTGAGCATGTTGGCACAAAATGGTTGCCGTGTACCACCCATGTGGTGGGTGCTGCTGTTACACATCAATTGTCAGAAAACTAGTGAAAAGCTCTGTATAAATAATACAATCCATTATTACTATGTTTACAGTGTCACATCAGTATGAAACTGACCTTGATGTTCTTGGAGAACTGCTCGTAGTACTTCTTGTAGTTCTCTCTGTCCTCTGAGAGTTCTGTGAAAAGCTCGATACACTTCTTGACCAGGTTCTTGCGGATCACCTTGAGGATTTTGCTCTGCTGCAGCATCTCTCTGGAGATGTTCAGGGGGAGATCCTCAGAGTCCACCACACCCTTGATGAAGTCTGGAGAGAATGACAGAGACAATATGGGTCAGATGAATTATAGCTGTGTTAATCATTCACAGACCTGCTCTATGTGAGCATCTACTTCAGTTCTGTCTGACTTACTGAGGTACTCAGGGATCAGATCGTCACAGTTGTCCATGATGAAGACCCTCCTGACGTACAGCTTGATGTTGTTCTTCTTCTTCTTGTTCTCAAAGAGGTCAAAGGGCGCGCGGCGAGGCACAAAGAGCAGTGCACGGAACTCCAGCTGGCCCTCCACTGAGAAGTGCTGTAGAAGAAAACAGAAGGTCAACAACTAACAAAAAAAATAATCTTCTTGTATGCCATTATGAAATTAGCTCAAGCATTATTAACTGACCAATCCTGGTACTACCTATGACTTTACAAATCAGAGTGAAACTTTGTAAATAAACAGTGTGGAAACTTATTCTGTTGGCCAATATAAATAGAATATCCTCACCTTGACAGCCAGGTGTTCCTCCCAGTCATTGGTCAGGCTCTTGTAGAACTCTCCGTACTCCTCATTGGTGATGTCATCAGGGTTACGAGTCCAAAGGGGCTTGGTCTTGTTCAGCTCCTCCTGGTCAATGTACTTCTCCTTGATCTTCTTCGTCTTCTTCTTCTTCTTGTCCCCACATGCGCCGTCATGGCCATGATCATGGTCATCCTCCTCGTCTGAGCCTACGTCCTCAATATCAGGTTTGTCCTCCTCTCCTTCCCCATCCTTCTTCTCCTTCTCCTCCTCCTCTGCCTCATCATCACTCACTTCCTTGTCGCGCTCCTTCTCCACCTGAACAGAGAGGATCATGGGCATGTTAGGGGACAGAGTTGATGTACAGTAAGTCATTTTTAGAGGGTAGTTGGCAGAAATATTTGTGTGCCTGTTTCACATTCAATATAAAAATGCAAAAAGTGAAAAAAGTTATCAGCATCAATTTATCGTCCAATCACTTTTCCAATCTGAAATCTCTTCCTACCCCCTCCCTTGACCTCTTTTATGCAAATCTGAAAGGATCCTTGAGATGTACTTCCAACAACTTAGTAATCACTCAGTGGAGTTTCCACTACAGCTAGGGGTTGATTTGACACTGGTTACAATTTAATCCACTCACGCCTACTAGTTCTTACAAAGAGTGTGATGGGGTATCCGATGAACTGGGAGTGCTTCTTTACGATTTCTTTGACCCGTTTCTCCTCACAATATTCTGTCTGGTCATCCTTCAGGTACAGAATCACCTTGGTGCCACGACCAATAGACTCAGCTATAGGAGAGAGACATGGGAGTCAAGTCAGCGTTTAGAACAGACCATACCAGGAAAACAGTCAAACTGTAGGCCTACATTATATATTGTAACTGTAGGCCTACACATATTTTCAGTTCACACCGATTCATATGATAACATAGAGTTAAGTCGTACAGTTCACTGTAAAACTATAATCTGTCTTTACCTGATGTGTCGACTTTGACAGTGAAGGATCCGCCAGCAGAGGATTCCCAGATGTACTGCTCATCATCGTTGTGCTTGGTGATGACAGTCACCCTCTCAGCCACCAGGTAGGCGGAGTAGAAACCCACACCGAACTGCCCGATCATAGAGATGTCAGCTCCAGCCTGCAGGGCCTCCATGAAGGCCTTGGTGCCAGACTTAGCGATGGTTCCCAGGTTGTTGATCAGGTCGGCCTTGGTCATGCCGATGCCTGTGTCAACCAGGGTCAGGGTGCGCTCCTCCTTGTTGGGAATGACCTCGATCTTCAGGTCCTTGCCAGAGTCCATCTTGGTCGGGTCTGTCAGGCTCTCATAGCGGATTTTGTCCAGAGCCTAGTAGTCGATTGAAAATAAATAGGTCTAAATAAATCTGCATTTTGATTTCACACTGACCTCAGCACGAGATTAACAAAACTCTTAATTATATGTAAATGTATCCTGCAGGCTACATCAATATTTTATTGTGTGTAATAAAATATGAATTAAAACAATCTAAAGATACTTCAAATATTAATAGTGGTGCAATAAACAAGGAATTTAAGTAAAATGCCTGTGTATTTTATGAATTGTCAAATCAAATCTACCAAGTAGTCTAAGTGCTTGTGGTGTCTGAAGTACTCACATCTGAGGAGTTGGAGATGAGCTCCCTAAGGAAGATCTCTTTGTTGGAGTAGAAGGTGTTGATGATCAGGGACATCAGCTGGGCGATCTCAGCCTGGAAGGCAAAGGTCTCTGCCTCCTCCTCCATCGGAGCGTCATGGGCTTCCGGCATCTGTGGAGACAACAGACACACACGCTGAGAAGGAGACAAAACACCAGATTGTCTTCTGACGGGTTGCATCACTCCTTGAACTGTCAGTGCAGCCGAAGTTGTGCAATCTGACATCACCGACAAAAACACATTTTCCAACTCCATCCCCAAATGAACCACTGTGTATCAGTATGGTCATGGCAGTCCAGACAGCTCCATCAGGTCAACGACAGTCAGTGAGTGGCTAGTAGGGATGTCACTGGCACAATACTAGTTCTCAAAACCATAAGACAAGGCTGGACCTGACATTTGAGTTTCAGACTTAAAAAAAGGTCCAATGCAGTCATTTTAATCTCAATATCAAATAATTAAGTACCTTACTGTGATTTTGTGATCATTTTAATTGAAAACAGCAACAAAAACTGCTTCTTAGCAAAGAGCTATTTCCTCAAGCAAGAATTTTGCTAGAACTGTCTGGGAGTGGTCTGAGTGGGAAACTGAAAACTAGCCATTATTGGCAGAGAGGTTTGGAAGTATCTTTCTTATTGGCCTATTAAAAGGTGTACTATGTAGAAATCACTGAACCATTTCCTGGTTGCAAAAATTCAAATAGTTTAGCTAATTTCAGTTCATGTGACAACACAACCAAGTACGGTGTCGAGAATCATTGTACAATCTAAACCGCTGTGAAATATATTTTCTATAATAATTTTATGCTGTTTGAAGCTGGTGTACAAAACCAAAAGTAAGATGCAAAATCTAAAGTTAAGGGAAGCATAACAATAGTGCACATAGAACAGATCTACCGCTTCTTAGACTTGCTTTCAATGAGAACGCAGATCTATAACTAACATTTCTATGTGCATTTGGCCAGGTCGCCCAAAAAGTTACATGTTGCATCTTTAACTAATTTACCACCTGGTGATGACACCAGACAGGCCAAAACTCAATCCCACCAAAACAGGCTGAAATGTCAGGTGGTCTTTTCAAACCGCTCTTACACTAAAAGGGAGTTATCATCATTTTCAAAATGTCACAGGATTATTCCAACCTCGGTGTGGAAATATATATAAAACACAGGAAATCATGTTTTTGACAGCACTGGGCCTTTAATGAGCGCACTAGCTTGTGCACCTGCATGGAGTTCCGTAAGGGATTTATAGCTTAAAACAGACAGATGGTGTGTAACAGACTGTCCTCTCTGTTCCTCACAGCTGCATTGACTTCATGACTGTAATCCACCAAATGCAAACCATCAGCAGAGAAGCCACAGGTCCTTGCCACATTTTAGGCATTTATAGCAGATGCTCTTATCCAGAGTGATTTACAGTTAGTGCATTCATCTAAAGATAGCAAAGTGAGACTACCACATATCAGTCATAAATATAATCCCCCCCCCCAAAAAAAAATATGAACACTTTTCCAAATGTTTCCTTCAAAATGTAATAAGTATATTTTACATAGCTTATTTCAGAGAGCAAAGTATTCAACAAAATAAACTGAAATAAATTCCTTGTAAGGAAATGACATCAATGAATAATTATCTACTCTGAACAGGCGGACTCTAATAGAATCAAATATTCTACATTCCACACTGCTGGTAGGCTATGGAAGTACCAGCCACAATGACGATGCGCTAATTAATAAGCAACAGTTTTTAGAGGGGGGGATATATAAAAATATAGATATATATGCATTCATCGTCAAATCTCAGTGTAATCTGACCGAAAGCACGTGGCTTGAAGTAACAGCGGACAAACATGCTCCACCTGCCGGTTCGTACGGTAAATAACATGATTCTAGAACCTACCAGCGCATAATCAGTTTCTATCTATCATATCGCAATCTCCTCCACGCGACTGTGTATTATAACGAGTTATGATTATATTTATGAATTTCCTACTTTTAGAAATATTATCCAAATCGTGATGAATAGTTATTGTTTAGTAAAGTGAATGAAAATCAGTTTCGGAAAATGATGATCAAAGTGTGACAGACAGTTAAGATCCATGACGGGATATACTGCAGGTTTTATAGGTCAGCTTCATAATATAATGAATGCAAACAACGTATGGATGGTGGGCTATGCTGAAATAATGTAAGGAAATTAGGAAAAGTACAATACAATTCATTGCAACTAAATAATGTTTTGGGTGGATTATTCTGATGGCAAAGAAATAAAATATAATCTATATATTTTGTTAATAGACTGGACTACCACTGACTGTATGAATTGGAGAGTGACACTCTGTTGGAAAATGTTATTTCATTTCTTACCTTACTGTGGATGGAAATGTCCCTGTACTCTTCTTCAGAAGTTGGTCCCCGACCAAACACAACCCAGACAACTAACGGCAAAGATGGGGAGGAGGAGGACAACTGGCAAGGTTTTATACCAGCTGAACGTCTTCGAGAAATCCTCAGCTTCTAGAACCGTCTGGACTCTTCCTAAACTGTGCTTCTACAGTGTGTAGGATGAGTGTGTGCACTGAGAGGAGCGATGGAATGTCAATCAAACCCTAGAACTCTGTCCACGCCCCTCTTGCATTCAATTCTGCGAAGGCGGGTTTATGGGCGTGGCGATTTCAGTGTTAATTTTGTATAAAAAAAAAAAAAAAAAATCTGGGTTCATACCTTCATATAAACAAAGTCATTGGTACAGTACATACCAATATAGTGTTCCTGTGTTGAATTTCCACGACAATATCATGGCATGTTCATCATCATGATAACTCAAAAGAATTCACAAGAAAACAAGATGTGAAATACTGTCAATACAGGGAGCACTTAGGAGAGGGTAAGGTGATGCAAAATAAATAGTCCATTCATCCATCTCTGAGATATTAAATTGTGTTGAATTATAAACATGCCTGACATCACAATAATCCAGACTATTTGAAAAAGAGGATTCATCAACCAGAAGGAGACAATGTAAGATATGTTTCTAAATACATCTTTATTATAAATCTTGTCGTTTTTCATAGAAAATAGCTCACAGTTACAAAAAGACAAGTCAAATCCCTGTTGACTTGACATTAAATAGCCTATTATTAAAGTACAGTTGAATAGGGTATACTATATACTATGTGAATAGGCAGCCGGTATACTATATGATTATGGTATTGATTAATTATGATTGATTAAATTCAATACTTTCCCCACAGCTCGACAGTCATGGAAAATGTCAATTGGAAAGTCTATTTGGGACACAAAAAAATTTACTTACAAAATAAAGAGTTAAAAGGGAGAAATATAATGTACTGCTGTAATATCTTTAGTCAACTTCCTCCATTCTAGAGGTGTCATCATCTCCCTCCAGGACAGGCATGTCATCCTCACTGGGCTGGAGGATGTCCTCCACTGCTGAGTCATCATCATCGATGCCTGTAGAGGGGAAGAAATAGCCCACATTAGAAAATCATCTTCAGTTGGTGTACTAACTGCTATTCAGACAGCCAAAGGGTGGGAAAAGCAAAAGCCATATTCCTTACCATTGTACTACCATGATATTTCTGTCAGTTACTTGGTGTTTGCAGCCCTGTCTGTATATTGCTCTAGGAGGAGACTTTCAACCCCATCAACCAAGTCAAAAGTTGAGGGCGAATAAGCTTGATCAACTCACCCAGGCCAAGCTTGATCATCCTGTAGATGCGATTTGCGTGGGTCTGAGGGTCGTCCAGTGTGAATCCAGAAGACATCAGAGCAGTCTCGAACAGCAAGATGACCAGGTCCTTCACGGCTTTGTCGTTCTTGTCGGCCTCAGCTTTCTCTCTCAGGGTCTCGACAATAGGGTGGGTTGGGTTGATCTCCAGGTGCTTTTTGGCTGTCATGTAGCCCATGGTGGAGTTGTCTCTGAGAGCTTGAGATTTCATGATCCTCTCCATGTTGGCTGTCCACCCGTAGGTGCTGGTCACAATGCAGCAGGGGGAGGAGACCAGGCGGTTGGATACTGAAACCTGTCAATATTGAAAACAGATGATTAGTAGTCATAGTGACGGTTGTTGTAAGTGGTCTGATATTAAAAGGTGAAGACACTTTGCAGAGGCATTAGGTTCAGGTAAATTGTGCTTGTACCTTCTCAATTTTCTTGTCCAGGATGTCCTTCATGATCTTGCAGAGGTTCTCAAATTTAGAATTCAGCTCCTCCTGTTTCTTTTTCTCATCCTCATCCTCAGGCAGCTCCAGACTTTCCTTGGTCACAGAGACCAGGTTCTTGCCTTCGTACTCCTTCAGCTGCTGGACACAGTACTCATCAATGGGCTCAATCATGTAGATCACTTCCAGGCCGGCCTTGCGGAGGCGCTCCACAAAGGAAGAGTTGGCGACCTGTTCCTTGGTCTCACCTAGAAGAGGATACACAGTTATTAACAGTTGGATTGCCCTGTTTCTTTCTCAAGTTTTAACATTAAATAGTAACATTAAGTAACATTGATTTAACAAAGGAAAAAGAATGGAGAGAAAAAATGTAGGGCAGCTCACCAGTAATGTAGTAGATGTGTTTCTGGGTGTCCTTCATGCGGGAAACGTAGTCCTTCAGGGAAACCATTTCATCACCGGAGTTGGAGGTGTAGTAGCGCAGCATGTCTGACAATTTCTTGCGGTTCTGAGAGTCCTCATGGATTCCCAGCTAAAAGGCACACAACGATGGAAGATGTTAAAGCATAAGCTCCCTCAAAAAGGAGAAGTTTGGGAGAAAATCTGTGGTACCTTGGAAAAGCCATTTCAAAGGGAGGAAGAACGTACCTTGATGTTCTTAGAGAACTGCTCGTAGAACTTCTTGTAATTATCTTTATCCTCTGAGAGCTCTATGAAAAGCTCGATACACTTCTTGACCAGGTTCTTGCGGATCACCTTGAGGATTTTGCTCTGCTGCAGCATCTCTCTGGAGATGTTCAGGGGGAGATCCTCAGAGTCCACCACACCCTTGATGAAGTCTGGAGAGAACGACCGAGACAATTGGTCAGACATCTTACTTACAGCTTTACTTGAAGTCCTGATTGAGTGAGGTGCTCAGGAGGTATCCATGAAAGGTTCAAGGAACAGTACTCACTGAGATACTCTGGCATCAGCTCGTCACAGTTGTCCATGATGAAGACCCTGCGCACATACAGCTTGATGTTGTTCTTCTTCTTCTTGTTCTCAAAGAGGTCGAAGGAAGCCCTCCTGGGCACAAAGAGCAGAGCGCGGAACTCCAGCTGGCCCTCCACTGAGAAGTGCTGTGGGAATAAAAACATAAACATTGACTCATACAGTCCTAATAATGTATTAATTCATAGGTTGGATCAAGATAAACCCATAAGGGTTGCATTTTCGGGTTGCTATCATAGACTCACCTTGATAGCCAGGTGGTCCTCCCAGTCGTTGGTCAGACTCTTGTAGAACTCTCCGTATTCCTCATTGGTGATGTCATCAGGGTTACGGGTCCAGATAGGCTTGGTCTTGTTCAGCTCCTCTGCGTCGATGTATTTCTCCTTGACCTTCTTCTTCCTCTTGTTCTTGCTGTCCTTGGTGTCCTCGTCCTCATCAGAGCCGACGTCCTCGATCTTGGGCTTGTCTTTGTCCTCAGCTGCAGCATCTTTATCAGCCTCCTCATCCTTTTCTCCCTCCTCAAGGTCCACCTCCTTCTCTCTAGACTTCTCCACCTTGATGAAAATGTTCATGTTATCAAACTTTGTTAGGATTTGCCTACTATAGGGAGCAATGTTTGGGTCCACTATTATCGACAGGTTACTTTCCTAGTTTATACAGTATATTTCAGTTAATCTCCCCAATATTTTGTTACGACTAAAGAAATATAGAGCTCTATTAGAACTTACATAGAGTGTGATGGGGTAGCCAATGAACTGGGAGTGCTTCTTCACAACCTCCTTGACGCGCTTCTCCTCACAGTATTCAAACTGGTCCTCCTTCATGTGCAGGATCACTCTGGTGCCACGGCCAATGGACTCACCTTCAGATCYGAKAAATCAGACTRWSWCATTGGATCTAYGCTTACTWCCTTTWGAATGACATTGWTGKAKAGKAGATTCAACTMATSCAGGAWGWYGGTTMATYGTGTTGTATTGGAGAAAYGTYWTTGTAGRAGCATATTAATCAATACTGTTGAAYAGGCTTACCAGTGTCAACTTTGACAGTGAAAGAGCCACCAGCTGCAGACTCCCAGATGTACTGCTCATCATCGTTGTGCTTGGTGATGACGGTCACCCTCTCAGCCACCAGGTAGGGAGTTAGAAACCCACACCGAACTGCCCGATCATAGAGATTCAGCTCCAGCCTGCAGGCCTCATGAAGGCCTTGGTGCCAGACTTAGCGATGGTTCCCAGGTTGTTGATCAGGTCGGCCTTGGTCATGCCGATGCCGGTGTCAACCAGGGTCAGGTGCGAGTGCGCAGGTCAGGGGTGACCTCGATCTTCAGGCCTTGCAGGAATCCAATTTGGTGGGGTGTCAAGCTCTCGTATCTGATCTTGTCCAAAGCCTTTCAGAACATGAAAAAAAGAGGTCACAATGGTAAAAGAAGTCTCTTGGTTGATAGCTTGAGCTAATTTAACAATGTGGTTAGCATGCTAACTCTGAGCTATAACTTATTTTCTCTATTGCTCAGAGTGCAGGTGATGAGTGGTTGGTTACTAAGGTAAAATGTTACTGGGACAATTTAGCGTTATGATTAATCTACTCACATCTGAGGAGTTGGAGATGAGTCTAAGGAAGATCTCTTTGTTGGAGTAGAAGGTGTTGATGATCAGGGACATCAGCTGGGCGATCTCAGCCTGGAAGGCAAAGGTCTCCACTTCCTCCTCCATGGTGTGGCTGGCTATCTCTGGCATCTGGAGAAACAAAATGGCAGACATTGAAAGATCTTTAATTGTACTTTTATTATCCTAAGAATGAGTGAATATCCTTGAATTAAGGCTTTTCAGAAGACATGCTTTTTAAAAGCACTTTAGGCTTGTTGCTGCATTTTGCAATAAGTCTTGCTTCAGCGCAATTGAAGAAAATAAAACTTATTGTAGCTTACAAATAGTCATTGCAGGAAATGTTGCCTTTTTAAAGTTTTTTAACATCCAGAGACACCTGATTATTTTCTAGAAAGCCTCAAGTCTAGTCAGCCACATGGCAATGAGGGATAGAAGTGCTGAGGAAGAAAGGCAGCTGTTACAGCCCTCCATCAGAGGCTCCTGTTGCACAGGCCCCATCTGTCAATCAAGGCCTCTGCCATTTGAAAAGAGGGTGGAGTTTACAGAATCTTCACACCCCCTTGCCAACAGTTGTAGTGGTGCCATGTGAATGTGACTAAGATGATGTAAGACTTTTGTCTTGAATAGAAAAATGTTGAGTTTTATTATGTCTTCAGCATGGAATTGTCCTCTCTACTATAGGGTTTTGTGTGTTATTTAATTTCAGCAAAACTATTATAGTTGGTCTTAAATGTCCTGATTGTTTTAAAGCACTGATATACTGAGAAGTATTCGTCAAATGCCATTAACACTCTTCCCCATTGAAGACACTTTTTCCTAAAGCAGCATCTTATCCATAAAAATGATCAAGGCTTCATAAAACTACTTTTTCCAGATCAATGCATCTATGAATCCATCATTGCCCTTGGCTTCAAACTGACTATATTAATCATGTAGGTTCTGGTCTAAGACACTTTGAGGTCTGATAATTGCATTKTTTAATAACTTGTTATAGGTAACTTGATTGTAATTGTTCTCTGTGCCAACTGCCAAGCCTCTCTTCTCTTCCTTCTCTTCAGCTGCCATGTCTCTCTCTCCCTCTAACCAGGGTCATATTCCATGTGCTCATCTCCGGGCGTGCTCACACAAAGGGTTCTACCAGACCCAGGAAAACTGTCTGTTAAATTCTCCCCACTGATTTAATGCAATTTCAGATTAATACAGTTCAAATCTTCCCCAATATACATTATTCTGTATAGAGTACCAACATACTGTAGGCTGCTTGTTTCCTGCTGGTCTTTCACCTTTATAAAATGAATGCATAATGTATTTCCAGAATATTTTCTATTGACCTTCCTTACACTCCTGAGTTACAAGTAGCTATTCATTTGGTTTGCCTTTCATCTATCTCCCTCTTACCTTGACTAGATAAGAATGTGCTCCTGTGCTTCACTTGGCGTTTTCTGATCGCTGTAGATTGAATCTCAGAGCGTCTCTGCTGTTCCTTTGCAGATMAATCTAGTATTTAAATCTCTGTATTTCACTGGTCCTAATCCTCTATGGATTCAGGTGAATGTCCTCTCACTCGCTGTATCTGAGGACCCCTGGGCCTACTCCTGTCTTTTTATACAAGGGGCGCTTTCTCGAAGCTCCCATTCAGAAGCTTCCAGAAGGAATGCCCAGTCCCACTACAGTATAGAGTAAGAGTGGGGGGGGGCTAAAGAAAGGACCAGTAGGGTGAGGGTGATAGTGAGAGCTGTGAGGTGTCCGTCGCCGTAAACCGCATGTGTCCTTATAGGGCAGCACAGTCACAAGGGGTGCCTGTCACTCAGGGGCCAGAGCCGTCCWGATAGCGTGTGTCAGGCCTGGCCCAGCAGGCCCCACCATACACCCCCATTGCCTGTCAGCATAGCCTTTCCAACCACCTGCTCCCACCAGAACCCTTCGGACAGACAGACGCAGGGCAGAAGGCCTCCGAAAGGATAACAGGCCACACGTCTTTTTTTGGCCAGTGAGATTGAGAAAGAATAGCTGATGTGTTCGAGTAATGGTTCAGGTCCAGGGAAACTGTGTTGAGAGATTGGCTACAGAGTTTACTTCCACAGTCTTTGATCCTGTCTATCCTTAATACACATGCATGTCTATAGAAAGACACTCTTTTGCGTGTTTTGACCCCAACAAGAGGGGCTTTTTTGTGTCCTAATGGTGACACTACTGCTGATTTAGTTATAATGATGATATAAACAAGATGTGCAATATGTTGATTTTGTTTGAGTGCAACATGAGTAGGCTATTTTCTCTGCATCGTTGGAAAGGGGCCGTAAGTGAGCAGTTCACTGTTAGTTGACACCTGTTGTTTAGGAAAGCATGACGAATACAATTTGATTTGATTSATTTGAAATGAGAAAATGTATATAATGGAGAATGCAGTACGATGCAACTCGTGTCTCAATTTGTAGCAGTCATCATGGTAAGACAAATGTCAAATCATGAACATACAGAAAATGATGGAAAAGACCAGAATTCTCCAGCATGTGTGTTTGAGCAGACTGCCCAGAGGATGGCACTATTAGCAACAGACGAGTAAAGCAGGAGGTATCTATGGGCTACAGAAGAAAATAATGTAGTAGGCTCGATCAAATTAATTAAATATGAATATCCACAACATACAATATACTTTTCACAATTGTAAAATGGTCATATCCAAATTGAAGGATTACTTTTTTAGAACGACTTCGACATTTGCAGCATTCYCGAGCGTTTTTCGCATGATGGTCTACCTAGCCTAAAGGCCTCCAGGTGGCGATATTGAGCCATTTCATCTTACCTTTGGATGGTTTCACGTCATACACAGTTTCATTCKCGTTTCATAAACTGCCTTTGGACGGTACGATGAAACGACTCAATATCGTCATCTGCCGGCCTTTGMGCTAAGGTAAACCATGATTCAAGTACCGCATTCTCCACAATAAGAAAGTATACGTCCATGCAATTCCACTAGAACGTTTAGCTAGCTAGACAAACTATTACATGCATTTTGTCGAGGGTTTATAAATGTATTTTGCCTCACCAAATTCCTCACTTCTCTCTCTAAACTGAAGTATTAACTCATTGAAGCTTTTAGCTCGTTGGTTGTGGACTCAACTGAGGAGCGCATGCTCTGTCAGTACCAGTCAAAAGTTTGGACATACCTACTCTTTCAAGGGTTTATTTTTTTTCTACATTGTAGAATAATAGTAAAGACATCAAATCTATGAAATAACACATATGGAATCATGTAGTAACCAAAAAAGTATATTTTATATTCTTCAAAGTAGCCACCCTTTGCCTTGATGACAGCGTTGCAGACTCTTGGCATTCTCTCAACCAGCTTCACCTGGAATGCTTTTCCAACAATCTTGAAGGAGTTTCCACATATGCTGAGTACTTGTTGGCTGCTCTTCCTTCACTTTGCGGTCCAACTCATCCCAAACCATCTGAATTGGGTTGAGGTCAGGTGATTGTGGAGGCCAGGTCAGCCATGCAGGTTAAGTGTGCCTTGAATTCTAAATACATCACTGACAGTGTCACCAGCAAACACCCCCACACCATCACACCTTCTCCATGCTTCACGTTGGGAACTACACATGCGGAGATCATCCGTTCACCTACTCTGCGTTTCACAAAGAGACAGCGGTTGGAACCACAAATAACAAATTTGGACTCATCAGACCAAAGGACAGATTTCCACTGGTCTAATGTCCATTGCTTGTGTTTCTTGGCCCAAGCAAGTCTCTTCTTCTTATTGGTGTCCTTTAGCAGTGGTTTCTTTGCAGCAATTTGACCATGAAGGCCGGATTCACGCAGTCTCCTCTGAACAGTTGATGTTGAGATATGTCTGTTACTTGAACTCTGTGACAGCATTTATTTGGGCTGCATTTTCTGAGATTGGTAACTCTAGTGAACTTATCCTCTGCAGCAGAAGTAACTCTGAGTCTTCCTTTCCTGTGGTGGTCCTCATGAGAGCCAGTTTCATCATAGCGCTTGATGGTTTTTGCAACTTCATTTGAAGAAACTTTCTAAGGTCTTCAAATTTTACGGATTGACTGACCTTCATGTCTTAAAGTAATGATGGACTGTCGTTTCTCTTTGCTTATTTGAGCTGTTCTTGCCGTAATATGGACTTGGTCTTTTACCATATAGGGCTATCTTCTGTATACCACCCTTACCTTGTCACAACACAACTGATTAGCTCAAATGCATTAAGAAGGAAAGAAATTGCACAAATTGCACAAATTAACTTTTAACAAGTCACATCTGTTAATTGAAATGCATTCCAGGTGACTACCTCATGAAGCTGGTTGAGAGAAAGCCAACAGTGTGCAACGCTGTCACCAAAGCAAATGTTGGCTACTTTGAAGAATCTCAAATATAAAATATATTTTGATTTGTATAACACTTTTTTGGTTACTATATGTTTCCATATGTGTTATTTCATAGTGTTGATGTCTTCACTATTATTCTACAATGTAGAAAATAGTTTAAAAAAMAAAGAAAAACCCTTGAATGAGTAGGTGTGTCCAAACTTTTGACAGGTACTGTATATATTATTTTTTAAATGTTTAGCTCACATTATACAATTTAAAACTATGCATTAAGGTCTCTGTAATATAATAAATGTGCCAAAAATGAGTTTAAACATTAATTCATGCATTTATATAGCTTCCAAATATATTTTTTTTAAACGGAGGAGGAGTACCAAGATGGTTGCGCGGTGGCTTTAATACCCCGCATCGGTCTATCATCCAGGTTGTATACATYTCGTTGGTAAGATCCGGGTTTTGGACAGGATGAACGCCAATTTCCAAGATGGCTGCGGAGGGAGGAGGGAAGGAGATGAACGAAATTAAAACTCAATTCACCACTCGGGAAGGTGTCTATAAACTCCTCACTCACTCCGAATATAGCCGCCCTAACAGGGTGCCTTTTAATTCACAGGGCTCAAATCCGGTAAAAGTCTCATTCGTGAACGTGAACGACCAGTCAGGCAACGGCGACAGAATCTGTTTCAATGTGGGCCGGGAACTGTACTTTTACATCTACAAAGGCGTAAGAAAGGTAAACAGCACTCAAAGCTGACAACTTTTATTATTAAAGTTAATGTGCGTGTTCAAATGCATAGTAATGTGCTGTCCAGTTTGMAAGTTTCACTGACGTGCGCAGATAGCTAGCCAGAGTAGGCCACTTAGCTTTGGTGGCTAACTAGCTAGTTAGTAGCATCGCCACAGTTTGTTTTGCCCGCACCCTGTGGAGAATTCCTGGTATGTGCATATCGCCCACCTAGTTAGCCAACTAACCGGTTCGATTCAAGTGAATGGCCTCTTAGTGACTGTTTGTTTTCTCRAGCTATGTGAATATGCGCGCTTTAACCTTGGAACTGCCCGTCTTCAGTTCTGACATGTTGATTGACATCTTCTGCATTTGCAGAGTACGTTAAATGCGACACGTTAAGTAATATACATATTGTGTATTTTGAGGTTAGAGTGATAACTGACAACAGTGGTGTGTTTTTAGTGCTCTTGTTTTATTTTCTCTGCACAGGTTCTTTGCGATCATAGAATAGTCAACTACTGTATAGACAACTAGTTATGTGTCCTATGCTAGTCCTTCAAGGCCCCAAAGCCAGCTTGGTATTGTTTATTGTGAAAGTGTGTTTGGTTGGAAGTGAGCTGTGTTTCTGGATGATGTRATGCAAGTGATCTGTCTGGGTCTGTTAGTGGCAGGGATGATGTCACTGCATCGAGCTGTTTAAGGCATCTKGTGATAATGACGATGATAATATGTCCTATTGTTTGTGTCCTCACATTTCTAAACTTGTTCAAAACATAAYACAAGTGAAACTTACATCACKTTGTCAGACACCATTAACTTATCTTGTGTTGTGGCTGCTCGGTCATTTCTATTGTTATGATGAGGAAGATGTTGGACTGCTTCTAGCACATGCTGTGTTGGCCTAGTTGGTGTTAACATGGGGGACTTCGAGGATGGAGTAGATTTGTGTGGGAGATTGTAAGATATTTTAAGTTTGTCACCTCAATTTTTGCAAGTGTTTCTGACTAATGGATGTTGGTTTTAGTGGTATACCGGAGTATTTGGAAAGCCATGGGATGGTTTTTCAATACCGTTGGAACTATCTTCGAACATTTTTAATACATTTGAATATTTGTAGCTACTTTTCAAGTAAATACCTGCAGTCAACTTGTGCAATATGTTAATAATTTCACCTGTCACATAATGTTTCATTATGAAGCTTACCGGTAGGCCCCAGTCACGTGGTGTTTGTTTACAAGCACACAACAACGAGGGACCAGAGCCTTGTGAGTCACTCACTGTTGTGCAGAAAGCACTAGGTGATATAGTTTCAGTACGGAATTCACAACTAAATGTTTGCCAGCTAGATATCTTGTAACTATTAAGTTAACTGTCTAAAATGTGCTAAAGGCTCTGCAGTTGTGCATTTGGTTTGCTAATTTAGTAGTTATCGCTATSTAGCAAAGTGATTAGTTGGCTTGGACGGTATCCAGATTATTGTACCTTCATACTGACGCATTTTTTCAAACCCCACTGAGCCTCTGTTATCCGAACGTTAGCAATGCTAACACGTACATGTAACATCCCATAGAGAATGCTAACTAAATGCTAACGAGCACATTGCAAACATTTTATACATTCTCTGACCTAAACTGTCTGCAGTTTGTCTGTCTGCAGGACAGCTCATGCCAGCTCATAAAGATATACAAGTAACTCAAATGCTACTTAATTTGTTGCATGCAAAAAACAAATATTAGACAGGAAGGCTCTTGATCCAGGAGGGGATTCTCTGCTGTTACCAAGAGAAGCTTGATTTTGGAAGAAGCTAAACACTAGACTTTGGAGGTATGTGGTGTATATAGGGGTATTTGGCAATAGCCACGGTACTGGACTGAACTGAGGTCTCTGTAGTCCTTCCTGTAATCAGTGAAGACTAGAGGGGTATTCTACAAAGCAGGACCAATGAGTTAACCAGTGAGTTAACTTCCCCAACTATTTTTTTTTTWAAGATAAGCAGGAAATTGGCATGGTCTAATTGTCTAAACAACCAAAAACACATCTAATTTTAGCTTTCTTAATGAACCAGAAAATCAATAGTAATTTCTGGTGTTCAAAGTTAACTGGCTAACTCATTGGTCCTGCTTTGTAGTATACCCGTCAGGTATAGGACAGCAGAGCTACTGCCTGGCTAGAAAACCAGAGCAAACAGCTGAGATGTCAGTGAGCCCAGTGGGTCGGCTTTGTGAATAGGCCTACAGTCTCTTGCTCATTACCAAAGYTTTAGGACATAGCCTAGTCTGTGTTGAAATATCCTAATTCATTTGATAGTGGCATTGGATTATATTTTAACAGTCTGTGAGGACATTTCTCAGTTGATGACAAGGAGGCAGAAGGCTAAGCATCCTCTTGCCTAATTGTCAAAATGGGTATTTTTTGCCACTGACCCGGTGTGCAGTCACTCACTCACTTTTATCTCTGTTATGCTGGAGTTCAGAGTTAGGTCTGTTCGGGAGCATATCTGTGCCCCCTGTTGTGGCCCTTGGTGTGTGATTGAATTTGTCATGGTATTATTCATCTGATGATGGTACACAGATCAGCAGGATATTGTACTGGATGGGACACAGACGTAGTCTAAATCATTGACCTGTCTCTTATGAGTTTCACATTAGTTAAAGTCCCGTGGAGAGAATAGGGCTTTGGCTACTGGTTTGTCCAGGGTTTTGGAGCCGCATGTATTCTTGGCATATTGAAGTGTGTAAAAGATCCTAATTTCATTAGTGCTGGCCCTGCTCTGACAGATCTGTCAACAGTCTTATGACATAGCCTTATCTCCCTCACTGCCTCTGTTGGTCCTCCACTCAGTTAGACCAAGGTTTCCCAAACTCAGTCCTGCCCCCCCCTGGGTGCATGTTTTAATGTTTACCCTACACAGTTGTGTAGTGCTCGGGCAAACACCAACATGTGCARCCAGGGGGGGGCCCTAGGATCTAGTTTTGGAAACTGTGAGTTAGACCACCAGAGTCACAGATTGGATCCTACAGTATCAACCCTTGGGCCAGGACGTTTCCTGGATTTCCTAAGAAACACTTGAAGTCTGGACCCCAGACATAAAACTAGGGCCAGGAGGTTTTCCTGGTCAGTTCACGCTGACAGGAAAAACTATTGTCCCTCATCATCAATATAGCTACTCATCTTACCAGTGATAACCTAGCCTATACTTTCCGGAGGGCTCAAATCCATCTACAGCGTCCTACTGTACCACCAACTGCCTAGTACCGACCAGCTGTCCACCAACTGCCTAGTACCGACCAGCTGTCCACCAACTGCCTAGTACCGACCAGCTGTCCACCAACTGCCTAGTACCGACCAGCTGTCCACAAACCCAGTGCTCTTAGATGTTTTACACCTATGAAGCTGACAACAGCAATTTGACAACAGCTGTTCTTTTGTGCTGCTGCCATGTTGTGCTGCTGCCATGTTGTGCTGCTGCCATGCTATGTTGTCTTAGGTCTCTATTTATTTAGTGTTGTCTCTTTGTCGGGATGTGTGTTGTCCTATATATATATATATATATATATATAATTTTTTTTTAAATCCCAGCCCCGCAGGAGGCCTTTTGGTAAGCCGTCATTGTAAATAAGAATTAGTTCTTTACTGACTTGCCTAGTTAAATAAAGGTTAAATAAAAAAATCTAAAAATAACTGACATTACCACCTCAGTGTTTACACAAGCATCTGTCTGGTTAGAATCAAGTTGTCTCCCCATAGGCCTGTCTCTGCCCTAGACAACTGTTGGTAGACACTGGCACTGCAAGGTAACCTATATTCCCCCACTGGAGTGGACAGCTCTTTTTCTGTCTGTCTCTCTTTCTGTCTGTGTCTCTCTGTCTGTCTCGCTCTCTGCCGGGGCTAATGATTGTCTGGGCAGTAGGACCGGTGTCTGGTGCCTCTGAGGTAGCCTAATAAAGTGGAATTTGCAGACATGCGATACCTCTAATGCCCTTGACATGATTGTCCTTGGGCAAGTTTGACAGAATGTTGCTACTTGCTAGGTAATGATTTCTAGGTCACCGGGATGTTTTTTTGTGGGTTGTGTGAAGGATGGTGGAAGTCTTGGAGAGAAGTAAAGCAAGCGGTGGGGGTGAGGCTACTTGACGTCACTGCAGACAAGAGGTCCAATGCTTTCATGTCTGTATTTCAGTTGGCTAATAGGCCTATACTGTTACATTACCACMGATTCTCATTAGGTCAGTGCATTATCTGCAGGTGTTATAGTGACAGGAGTGGCCTTGTAAAATCACTGAGGTGTATGTTGAACTAAGATAATGGCTGTACGTGATTCTGACTGTGTCTTGTGTTTCTTCACAAGGCTGCTGACCTGAGCAAGCCCATAGACAAGAGGATCTACAAAGGAACGCAGCCCACGTGTCATGACTTCAACCCCCTCACGGCCACGGCGGAGAGCGTCTCCCTGCTGGTGGGCTTCTCGGCCGGCCAGGTGCAGCTCATCGACCCTATCAAGAAGGAGACCAGCAAGCTCTTCAATGAGGAGGTGGGTTCAGCAGAGTTCACTTTAGRCAGACTGGCTAAGATGGSTGTCCTGTGGTTGAATATCAATGTATGTGGTTGACTTTCCTCTCCTGGGAGGAAACTGTTTTCAAATGCACATTAGAATATGACTGTTCCGTTCCCATATCCACACGATGTGTTGGGCATCCGTTTAGGTGTTACGGTAGTGTTGCTATTGGAACGTGGACCGGTTCAGGTAGCATGTCCTCGGTTTAAAATGTTTTCTTTTGAATGCATGTTTGACAACACTCACGTCGACGTCTCTCCCTCTCGTACCCTCAGAGACTCATAGACAAGTCTGGTGTGACATGTGTGCGGTGGGTCCCTGGCTCAGAGAGCCTCTTCCTGGTGGCTCACTCCAGCGGCAGCCTGTACCTGTACAACGTAGAGCACACCTGTGGCACCACGCCACCCCACTACCAGCTCCTCAAACAGGGCGATGGCTACGCCGTGCACACCTGCAAGAGCAAGTCGGCCCGCAACCCCCTACTGCGCTGGACGGTGGGTGAGGGGGCGCTGAACGAGTTCGCCTTCTCCCCTGATGGGAAGTTCCTGGCGTGCGCCAGTCAGGACGGCTTCCTGCGSGTGTTCGGCTTTGACGCGGCCGAGCTGCACGGCACAATGAAGAGCTACTTCGGTGGACTGCTGTGTGTGTGCTGGAGTCCGGACGGACGATACATAGTGGCTGGGGGGGAGGATGACCTGGTGACAGTCTGGTCCTTCTCAGACTGCAGGGTGATTGCCAGGGGCCACGGCCACAAGTCGTGGGTGAGCGTAGTGGCGTTTGATCACTGTACGACCAGCGTGGAGGACAGCGACCCGCCCGCAGAGTTCAGCGGGAGCGACGAGGAGTTCCACGAGCAGATCCATTTTGCAGGTGGGCGGGACCGGGCCAACAGCTCCCAATCACATCTCTCCAAGAGGAACTCTACAGACGGCAGGCCGGTCAGCGTGACCTATCGCTTCGGCTCGGTGGGACAGGACACCCAGCTGTGTCTGTGGGACCTGACTGAGGACATCTTGTTCCCCCACCTGCCCCTGTCACGCACCAGAACTCACACCAACGTTATGAGTGCCACCAGCCCCCCAGCTACTGGGTCGGCCTCTAATACTACTGCTACTACTACTACTACTAACCCTACTAACCCACCTGGCACCAATGGCAACAACACCGTGAGCAGTAGCAGTGGTAACAGTAGCGCCCTCTCTAACTCAATCCTCGCCCCCCTGCCGCGCTCCAACAGCCTGCCGCACTCCACTGGCCCCGCAGGGGGCAGCACCACGCCTAACAGCCACATGAGCAGCAAAGGAAGCAGCATCATCGACAGCGCCTTCATCGCCACCGGGGTCAGCAAGTTTGCCACGCTGTCGCTGCACGACACACGCAAGGAGCGCCACGAGAAGGACCACAAACGCAACCACAGCATGGGCCACYTCAGCAGCAAGAGCAGCGACAAGCTCAACCAACTGAGCTCTGCGGCGCGGACAGCCAAGGCGGACGCCGCTAAGACTCTGGGCACGCTGCTGTGCCCGCGCATGGAGGAGGTTCCTCTGCTGGAGCCACTGGTGTGTAAGAAGATCGCTCATGAGAGACTCACTGTGTTAATCTTCCTGGAGGACTGTCTGGTCACAGCCTGCCAGGAGGGCTTCATTTGCACATGGGCCAGGCCCGGGAAAGTGGTGAGTCTAGGCCCCTACCCCTTTCAACACTATGTCAGGCCCCGGAAAAGGGGTGAGTCTAGGCCCTACCCCTTTCAACACTATGCCAGGTCTGGGAAAGTGGGTGAGTCTAGGCCCCTACCCCTTTCAACTTATGTCAGGCCGGGAAAGTGGTGAGTCTAGCCCCTACCCCTTTCAACATATGCCAGGTCTGGGAAAGTGGTGAGTCTAGGCCCCTACCCTTTCAACATATGTCAGGCTGGGAAAGTGGTGAGTCTAGGCCCTACCCCTTTCAACATTATGCCAGGTCTGGGAAAGTGGTGAGTCTAGGCCCCTACCCTTTCAACCTATGCCAGGTCTGGGAAAGTGAGTGAGTCTAGGCCCCTACCCCTTTCAACACTATGCCAGGTCTGGGAAAGTGGTGAGTCTAGGCCCCTACCCCTTTCAACACTATGCCAGGTCTGGGAAAGTGGTGAGTCTAGACCCCTAGACACTTCCAACCCCTAGGGAAGATCTCAATTGCATCCTCCTCGCCTCCTTCTCGAAACCTATTGGATGAGAAAGCCAGAGGTCCCGCCCCTCTGACCTTCTCCTCCAATGGGTTTTGAGAAGGAGATGAGGACGCAAGGAGTATGCAATTGAGATCTTCCTCTAGACACTATAGTTTGACATCTGGCACCTAGATTAGACACTTCTCATAGATCTCTGAAAATGTTGATTGACTATTGATTGGCAGTTTAGGTTTGCTATGCAGCATCCTCATTTGCCCACTGTGATACCCTTACAGGGATGGTTATCAATCCAGGATCTTAATTGGCCATTTAGAAATGTTAGGGATTTGTTTTGGTGCTAAAAACATATTTTTTTATGATGATGATGTAACCTACTGTTTCCCATTGATGACAAGTTTCAATTAACATTGTTTTTCCTTTCTGAGTGTCCAAAAAGTCTCCTCCTCTAACTKATTTCCCTCTCCTCCTCTGCAGGGCTTACTGCCATCTCAGAACCCGACCAACTCTCCTAGTGGGACTGTAGTATAGCCCTGGTGCTAGTGCTGCTAAACTAAACCGAGCTCCACCAGACCACAGACAGACGGGACAGGATGACCTGGCCACACCTCACCATAGCCCAGTAGCGCTGTTCTTCACTCACACCTTCACCATCAGCACCACTGAAGGTCTCTTTTCATTCTGTTCATCTTTAGATAGAAGGATAGATAGCTTACGTGGGCCAGTGAGGGTAGATGGAGAGGCCCACAGTCTGAAAGGGGTGTAAAGGATCATGCAGAAAGCTTGAAATGGTCCATGAGCATTGAAACCGTTGTTCAGGGACAGGAGGCTTGCAGGGCTGTGTTTTATTTGTTTCCACCTCTGTTCCCCCTCAACCTTCTCTAGCCCGGTCCAGAAACACACTCTGGAAGAGCTCGGGCTTGTTTTCAGACTCTCTAATAGCCTAGCCCGGTCCAGAAACACAACCCCTAGCCACTACTACCTCTGACTTTTTTGTGTAGATCTGAAAGACTTGGATAGGTTTAATCAATATGGTAGTAGCCACATTTCTTCCCCTATCCAGTCCTCAGATCTACCTGAGTGCCTAGGGGTTAGGGGCTGTTTAGGGACAGGTGCTATCTCTTCTCACTAGTCCCTCATCCCTGACTAACCCTGGTGCAGTTTGATCTCATGTTCACAGCAAAGGGAGACCAGAGGAGTTCGCTTCCTTTAACTACAAGAAGAAAAGAAACAGTTTTTAATTTAAATCAGAACATCACAGCTTGAGTATTTTGCACTGGTATTGTTTTTTCTTCTGTTCTGTGTTAAGTTTTAATTCATAATTATAATGGGACAAAAAGAAGATATCTGAAGACAGCCTTTGGATGCACTTGGGTTGATGCAAGGTGTCTCTGTCTGGACGCTGCAATCATAGGGTTTTAAAGAAGGAACAAAATGAGAATTGTTTGCACTTAATAGTTAGAGAATGGCTTTACAATTTTGGAGTGTGCAAGGACTCCCCTGACAAGGTTGTTAAAAWTATAAATAGAATGAAAACCTTTTTATATCTATTGAACATTTATTTTAATATTATTTCAGATTTAAAAATGGGCTCTGTATTATATGTAAATATTGTACTTTGATGATTTATGGGTGAAATGATCATTATTACACCAGTTGGAAGTTCTTCATTTCAGAAAATAGTGATATTTCTAATGCAGAAAAATATATACATAATATTAAAAATTWATCTTGAATATGCAGGTTGTTTTTGCTTTTCTGTTGTACATAGAGAATTCAGGTGTATTTTTCTTAATATGTTTGTCTCCATGGAAACCTCTTTATCTAATAGGTAGTGCTGAAAGCTAGCCTGTCGCTGCTAGCCAGTCCACTCCCAAAACCACCCCTATGCCCTTGCGGAGACCTGGATTATGTAGGTAGACATGGCACCACATTTCCCTGAAACACTTTATTACATTTTCACTATATTGCTTATATACCTATCCAATCCTCTCAGATTTGCACGAGGGCACAGGTCGTAGGTGCTAGAGGTTGATTTAGGACCGGGCCATAGGCTAAGATAGGAGCCGTCTAATTCAGCCATCACTCAGAGCTCAGGTAAAACATGGAAGACTACTGCTGACATAGGTCTCTCACCCATTAATAGGCACCAGTACTCTAAATGTGTGAATTCACTTACCGACCTAGTATATAACAAACATGACTGAACTGGTGTTATGGTTGTGTGGACTAGGACGGTACAGGAGTTYTGACGACAGAACTGATGTCGAAAATGTGTGAACCAGACAACTGACACTGTTCATGAACATCAATACTTGGTGGTATGAGTGCTGGTGCTAGCTCAGGGGAGTGAAACGGTCACATCGAAATGTATTAGGTGAAAAAGATATGGGAATATCTGTCATGTAGAATAAGGAATCTAATTGTCTATTCATTACATTTCTTAAAGCTTTGTGGCTCTAAGGTCATCTTTCAACCATTGCTGACAATGGACTTCTATAAGTATGATCGTAGCGCTACGAAGCTTCACCTCCCTGAAGAGCACCCAGGTAGGCAGTGGAAGGATTCTCCAAGGTCTAACAGTGGGAGTGTTTTTCTTTTCTCACCGTGTGACTCGTATTAAACAGCTTTGACAGACCTTGTTGTCTCTGACCTCCAGTCTTTTACTAGTGGGCTGAATGGACAGTCAGTCACCAGAGGACTTTCCTCTAAATGCTTCTCATGAGTTTAGCTTCAGCACTGTTTGTTTTAGTAGTATTGTATGGGCACATGAGACCCAGTAGTTAATTCAAATGAAGTCAGTCTTGAGGKTGAACACAAGTCTGTTGGACCAACTGTTTAGCTGTGGCTCTAAAAGAGCTGAACTGAGGGTTTCTTGAAACCTGTATTAAACCACCACATTGTGTCCCACACCACCAGCATTATGGGCCTGGGAGTAGTGAGGCAGTCAGTGGTTTGGGTCTCCACTGGTCCTTTCCAGGGGGGTGATACAGCTGTCCAAGGCCTGGCGATGGGACTCCTCTGGGCTAGAGGGACAAGACAGCATCTATAATCATCTTTATCAGAATAGGATAGAATATAACTTTTGTCCAACCAGAGATGGAAATATGCCTGTGAAATCAACTAACAAGTACACTATTTAAGTGATAATGCCAGAGAAGCTGGTATTTGGAGTATGTATTGGCACAGGTGTTGTTGGGGCAAACCACTTTTATACAATAGATTACGAACATATTCAAATAAGGATTGACATTTTCATTAAATGTTATTTTGATAGAATAAATACATTTATTTCATCCTTTCACAAGATATAGCCCTGACACAAATCTAAGGTTGCTACTGAAGCCGGCTGGTCGTTCATTCTATCGGTTCGGTTGCCAGAGATGTGACCCAGTCATTAAGTCTTTTTGTTCTGTATCTATGGACATGACCCAGTCGTTCGTTCTAAATGTTCCATTGCCCAACGGGCTGGTAACGTTCTTACCCCTTGCTTAATGCTAGCCAACAACGGCTAACTTACAGTCACGTCAAACAGTACAGTCAGAATAACAACAGTAGCCGCATTTGCATTTGTTTAAGCTGTTTTCTAGTGACATTTATTTGGACACATCCATAACATTGAACTAATGAGGTGCGATTTCACCTGGCATAGAAATGTGCTCTCTCGTCAGGACACTGTTCTTCAGAGTAGCTAGCCAACAACACAGCAACACAATCACTTAGAACTGAAGCTGGAAAGACTGCAAACTAGCTGCACTTCGTTTCATTGTACCTTTTTCCAATTGACATTTATTTGTATATATCAATAAAAATGATGCCAGCTGATTCATGATTTCGACTGGCTGAGAAACGGTGCCTGTCTGTCTGTCCGCTCCCGACACTTTCATTACTGTCCGACAGCTGGAGATCGAATTTGAATATTGAAACAWTGTTGCAAATGTTGGAGAGACAAACAGCAAGGTTTATCTCCAGGATCCTGCTGGCTCTGTCTGGCAGCTTGCCATGGCACAACACACACGTTACATTAAGGTGACCAGACGTCCKCGTTTTTGGTGGCCTGTCCCCGGAACTGTCCCCGTTTTTAACTGTGCGTTAAAAACAGATTGCAGAGTAATATATTTTATGTGGCAAGAAAGACCGMGCAGCAGAGCCTACCGGTTGACGTCTCAATCGCGTTGTGCTTGTTTTGTCCAGCAGAGGGGGCTGCTCTCTATAGCAGCTTCTACTAACTACTTGCTCGCGATAGTTTTAGAGAAAACAGCTGTGGAAAACTSATCCAGAAGCWAGCAAGTGTTAAGTGAATCCACAACATCACCACAAACGTCTTTTCAAGCCAGGTAAGTTACAATRGTTTGAGATACTATCTAATGATGTTATAATGTCACAATTTATTATATAGATAGATGATCTGCTTTATAAGGTTTTAAATAGGTTATGCTAGCTAACATTAGCTAGATAACTTAATCGGCATAGCTAACGTAAACTCACCCCATTCCGTACAAATGTGCGCAACCGCAACATTCAAACGAGGCTACAAAGAAAACTAATGGGACTGTATGGGACTGTGTTGACTTCAAAATCGGGGGTGTAAACTAGGTTTCTGTTCAAGCGTTGATTGACATGGTAATGGCTCTATAGTATTGGAGAAAAGTTGAAAAAACGGACCCTCCATTACATCGTGATGTGTCATGTCGTAACGTACAGCACACATAAAGCAACTATTTCTGTCTTACAATCTCTCTCCACCAGGWGTAGCACTTCTCTCTTCGTTTAAAAACAAGAAATGGACAGTGACGGGGTAAGGGGGGGATACCTAGTCATTTTTTGCATCATCATTGCATGCGATCATCATTCTCAAAGCAGCTGTTTACTTCTAAGATCACTTTAGCACCGCCCTAAAAACCTGATTCGAATTCAACACAAACCTTCAAATAGGTATGTAATGACACATTATATAAACTCTTTATCGTGTATTATTTACATTTTAGAGGCGATAAGGTGATAAGTTGGACAGATCAAGTGGGGAAAAAAGCAATTTTCCCACACATCTTTCCTTCTCACTATCACGCATTAGTTTCGCTTCCCCACCCGCCATTTTTAAAAAGACCCGACTGGGCTCATTGCCTGCTTGAATTATGKAMAAACGGGCAGCGTTTAGGTCATGGATTTGATKATGTTGGAAAGGGGAGAAATTGTGCTTTACAATGGTATTGACATTACAGTTGATCTGGAAGTATGTTTTTGGGGCYCTAAAATGAGAGCAATTATACAGACCAAGGCGATGTACGAGTTTACGTTAGGTTAAAAAACGTTCACATGTAAACATGCAGTGGACGGGCTATTTTGAAAATATGATTATATTAAATGAATGCACAATTAATTATGAGAATATTTACTTGTAGATTACAATTTTAATGGTTTGGCATTATAATAAGTATGGTGAAAAATATATTTTGAAATTTTCATGGATAACATTAGCATAATGTTTTCTGTTAGAGTGGAGAGGAGGAAGACTGGATAGGAAGAAGAGTGAGATAGAGGAGGAAAGGTAAAGATGATTACAGAGCCTGCCAATTCACTATTCCAAACAATGTTTTTGAGATAAAATACAAAAATGAGGCAGCAATGGGAATCTGTTAACCAAWGTATTTTATCTAATAATGTACTATTTATTATTAAAGATTGGAGAGGAAGGAGAAGGAAAAATGAAGGGAGTTAAAGGAGTGAAGCGAGGAGAGTAGAAGAATGAGGTGGAAAGGTAAAGAGAAGGAAAGGAAGAAAGACGAGGAGAAAGATTAGAGGAGAAGAAAAAGTTAAGAGAGTAAGAAGAGTGACACAAGGAGATTGAAGAAGAGCAGACGGAGGTACAATGAACAATTTCCAAGAAACGGAAATGCACTTTTTATGACAACATGAGAGAATTTCCATTTATACACTCCGGTCAAGACGATAGAATGGTTCACTGCACCCTTTGTAATTCCTCTTTTTCAAATGGCAGCGGGGGAAGAACAGCAGTGGTAGAACATCAACAGACAAAAAAGCATAAAGCCTCTCTGATTGCCCGTGTTGGTAGGCCTCTGTCACCACATTCTTCAAGAAGGTAGAGCCTTCCCAAGAAGAATATGATTTAGCTGTGCAGGAGGGTGTCTTTGCATACCACACTATGAGACACAATCATAGTTATAGATCTATGGACTGCACAGCACAACTGACACGGAAGCTTTATGAGCCAAAGTGTACATGTGCTAGGACACAATGTGACGCCACAGTGAGTAACGTGTAGCACCATGTGCCAGGACACAATGTGACGCCACAGTGAGTAACGTGTTAGCACCATGTGCAGAGACAACAATGTGACGGCCACAGTGAGTAACGTGTTAGCACCATGTGGCCAGGACACAATGTGACGCCACAGTGAGTAACGTGTTAGCACCATGTGCCAGGAACACAATGTGACGCCAAGTGAGTAAGTGTTAGCACCATGTGCCAGGACACAATGTGACGCCACAGTGAGTAACGTGTTAGCACCATGTGCCAGGACACATGTGACGCCACAGTGAGTAACGTGTTAGCAACCATGGGAACTACTTTGTAACACAGGACCTAGACCAGGTTGAATTTGTGTCCCTGTCCATTGATGCGTCCAATCATGACATGTAAAGTGCTTGCCAATAGTAGTCAGACATTGTAAGATATATGGTGGCAACACATCTGTGGAAACAAAACTGTTTGATTTTGTTGAATTGAAAGGAGAAACAGCAAGAGGAGATTGCAGCTGAGGTCCTGGTGGTCATCCAAATGTTACCTGGAAAACAAAGTCGTGGCATTCTCTGCCGACAACACAAATACAACTTAAAAATGCTCTGCAGCGGGAGGTGATTGGCTTAGGTTGTCCTGCCACATCATTCATAACACGGCCAGAACAGCTTTGGATATGATTCCCCTTGATGTTGAGTACCTGCTCACAAAGATATTTGGATATTTTCACCGTCAGAGTAGAAAGACTGAAGAGTTTTTGTGAGTTTGTTGGCCAGGAGAACCATAACATTTTAGGACACAGCAATGTTCGCTGGCTGTCCATGCTCCCTGCTCTAGAAAGAGTCCTGAAAATGTATGTGCCATTGAAATCCTTCTTTCTTTCTGAAGACAAATGCCTTGTTGTCCTCCGAACAATGTTTGAAGATCCACTGACTGAACTTTGGCTGGCCTTTGTCTATGGAAACTTGACCATATTCAGTGACACGATCAAGATGCTTGAATTCCAGGACAGCTGTGCTGTGGAGTCAGCTGCAATTCTGAGAAACATTGAGGGAAAATTGACTGCAAGGCGTGAAGACAACTTCATTCCAGTTTTGGTCAGAGGACTTCTGAGAGAGCTAGAGGAAAATGGAGCAATGTCTAAAGAGAGCCTTCTCAAAACATCCCAATCATTCTTCACTACGGCTGTGAACTACTTGTAATCATCGGGAAAGCACACAGATAATCTAAAAGATTTACATTGTCTCCTCCTAAAACTTCTTATGGCTGCAATCCCGTTAACGGGATCGATATGACAACAGCCAGTGAAAGTGCAGGGCGGCAAATTCAAACAACAGAAATCTCATAATTAAAATTCCTCAAGCATACAAGTATTTCACACCACTTTAAAGATACACTTCTTGTTAATCCCACCACAGTGTCCGATTTCAAATAGGCTTTACAGCGAAAGCACCACAAACGATTCTGTTTGGTCACCGCCAAATCACAGAAAAACAGCCATTTTTCCAGCCAAAGAAAGGAGTCACAAAAAGCAGAAATAGAGATAAAATGAATCACTAACCTTTGATGATCTTCATCATATGACACTCATAGGACTTCATGTTACACAATACATATATGTTTTGTTCGACAAAGTTCATATTTATATCCAAAAACCTCAGTTTACATTGGCGCCATGTTCAGAAATGCCTCCAAAATATCCGGAGAAATTGCAGAGCCACATCAAATAACAGAAATGCTCATCATAAATTTTGCTGAAAGATACATTTTTCACATAGAATTAAAGATAAACTTGTTCTTAATGCAACCGCTGTGTCAGATTTTGAAAAAGCAAACCATGCAATAATCTGAGTACGGCGCTCAGAGCCCAATCAAGACAAAAATATATCCGCCATATTGTGCAGTCAACAGAAGTCAGAAATAACATTATAAACATTCACTTACCTTTGATGATCTTCATCAGAATGCACTCCCAGGAACCCCAGTTCCACAATAAATGTTTGATTTGTTCGGTAATGTCCATCATTTATGTGCAAATAGCTACTTTTGTTAGCGCGTTTGGTAAACAAATCCAAAGTCACGAAGCGCGTTCACTAAAAGCAGACGAAATGTCAAAAAGTTCCGTAACAGTTAGTAGAAACATGTCAAATTATGTGTTGAATCAATCTTTAGGATGTTTTTAACATAAATCTTCAATAATGTTCCAACCGGAGAATTCCTTTGTCTTCAGAAATGCGATAGAACAGAGCTCGCTCTCGCATGGTCAGCACATGTTCAGGTCATGGTAGACCTTACTCAATCCCCTCTCATTCAATCCCCTCGCACCTTTTCATCCAAGCTACTCAATACTGCCCCTGCAGCCATAAGAAGTTAAAAAGGCAACCTCAGCGTGAAGAGATCCAGAAGGCAGCAGGCACACTGCAGGAAAAATGCCCCAATGTGACCATCAATGAGGATTGTTTGACGAGGTTACTGGCCTGCAATAGTTCCTAAAGGGGGGATCGCTTGAAGGATGGAAAACATCTGAGACAGTAGTCAGAGATGGAGCACGGTGGTTACCCACTTCAAAGAGAATGACCTTCCACACACTAACCTGGCTAGATTAGRGTCTGTTGTCATGTGCTTACCTGGAAGTAATGCACCAGTCGAGAGTGTTCTGCCAAATGAATGATATATGGACAGCAGCAAGAAATAGGTTCACTGTTCCTACCATCAAGGCCATGCTTATTGTGAAGACAAACTTCAACCTCCCRTGCCAGGAGTTCATGGAGAAGCTGGCCAAAGACAGAGCAATCCTGAAGATACATTCTTCTGAGACATATACAGGTTAGGTTGGTATAAGTATATTATGTAGTTACCAATCTCATCAACATAATAAAGAAATAAGATGCTAAGTATTTCACAGACTATTGTCTGTTTTTTCAATTTTGCTCATGTTCTCTTCTGCTCTTTTTTAAAAATGTTATTTATTTAACCAGGAAGGGCACATTGAGATTTAAAATCTCTTTTTCAAGAGCATCCTGGCCAAGATAGGCAGCACCAAGTCATTACAAAAATTACAGACAGACAACATGAAAAACTACAAGTAATCTAGTAAAACCATTGAATTCACAAGAGTATAACAATATCAAAAACAGCAAATTAAAAACATTGACAGGTCAGGGAATCAGCCTCAAAATCCTTCATCAGATATTTAAAAACACCAATCGGGACAAGTTCTTCCAGTTTAAAATTATTTTGTAAGGTGTTCCAGGACGATGGCGCAGAGTATATAAAAGACCTTTTACCAAATTCAGTTCGGACATTTGGAACAGTTAGCAGGATAAAGTCCAGCGAACGAAGAGAGTACCCACCACATTTCTGAACAATAAAAATGCCCAAATAAAAAGGTAGTAAACCCAAAATGGCTTTGTAAATAAAAGTATACCAGTGACTGAGCCTACGAGTGACCAGAGAAGGCCAACCAACCCTGGTATACAAAGTGACTGAGCCTACGAGTGACTAGAGAAGGCCAGCCAACCCTGGTATACAAAGTGACTGAGCCTACGAGTGACTAGAGAAGGCCAGCCAACCCTGGTATACAAAGTGCAGTGGTGCGTCAGGGTTTTGCAGTTTAAAATAAATCTCAAAGTGCCATGGTAATGAGTGTCAATTGATCTCAAACACTGAGCGGAAGCATTCATATATAAAATATCCCCATAGTCTAGTAAAGGCATAATGTAGTTGATACTAGCCTCCTTCTGGCTTCAAAAGAAAAACAGGCCTTATTCCTAAAATAAAACCCCAATTTCAGCTTCAATTTTTGTGTAAGTTGTTGAATATGCAATTTAAAAGAGAGCCGGTCATCAATTAGAATTCCAAGATATTTATATGAGGTTACAACCTCAATCTCCTTGCCCTGACAGGTAGTAATAGGTGAAAGGTTCAGAGGTCTATTTCTTGCATTAGAAAACACCATTAGTTTAGTTTTGTCAGTATTGAGGATAAGCTTCAATTGACACAAGGTATGTTGAACAGTATAAAAAGCAGTTTGCAAGTTCTGGAAAGCTTTTGTAAGAGACAAGGCACAACAGTAAATAACAGTATCATCAGCATAAAAATGAAGTTGGGCATTTTGGACATTTTTGTCTAAATTATTTATATAAATAGTGAATAAGAGAGGACCAAGTACAGAGCCTTGGGGCACACCATTCAGGACAGACAATTTAACAGACATAAGCCCATCAAATTGAGTGCACTGAGGTCTATCAGACAGATAGTTAGCAAACCATGCAACTGCATGCTCCGAAAGACCTACACTCAACAATCTCTGCCTTAGTATAGCATGATCAACTGTATCAAAAGCCTTAGAGAGTTAGGCTCTTATTCTACCCAGACTACCAGGACCACTGAATGGCTGTTCAGATCGGACAGTTCTGTCTTGTTCGTAGTGTTTCTGTAATATAGTTGTGTTCTCTATCACAGTGTGTCTGTTAGACTAAATACATGAAACCGGAATTGTCCCCCTTTTTTGTTTCATAAATAATAACATTGGATATTTTAATTATATATTTACCGCTGAACTGGAAATGTCCCCGGTTTTAATTTCAGAAATCTGGTGACCTTACTTTACATGAGTCACCACATCACACTGCATTAATACGCACATCACACTAATACGTCCCAAGTTCAACTGTGGGCCTAGTAACATGAATAGCTCTGCTTTTCAATCAGCTCGCCACATTGATCCTATAACAAGATGGATGGAGAATAARTAGAAGATGGGTGAAGGGAGATCATGTGTGGACACTAAGAGGACAGCACTCTGTACTGTAACATATACAGGCCTATCCTGTATGTGGACAGTTAAATATAGTWCTCTGAAAAGGGGAGATGGTAAAATGTATATCTATAAACCTGTCTTGCTGTGCGTCCCAAATGAAACCCTATTCCCTATATAGTATAGAGCTCTATTGGCCCTGGTCAAAAGTAGTGCACTACATAGGGAATAGGGACATAGACATGTCCCACAGTTGTTCTCTGATGACGAGGTGTTGAAGGACGGCTCTGGAACTGACGAGGTCACCAGGGTCATACTCCAGCATGAGGTTCAGCAGAGACAGAGTGATCTCAGAACACTGGGTAGAGCTGGGACACACCACTACCTTTCCTCCGCTGGAAGTTAAAGGGCATCGTATGAGACCTGGCCGAAAGGGAAATAGACCCTTTTTTCCAGAAACTGACAGAATATGTCTGAAAGTTAGGCTATGCACAAGCAGTGACTTCTATCAATAACAAAGTAGCAGTCATGATAAGAGGTCTCTGCTCACGGCTTGAATTTGCGGAGGACAGCTACTTTGGGCGTTCCAGGGGCATCATGTATCTTTGAGCCCTGGTCCAGCTCGTTTGACCCAGAAAAGAGAGGCCAGAGGCTGCAAGAGACAGGAAGAGGTGGAGGGTTTCGCATAATCAAACTGAGAGGGTGGAGGCGGGGTTACACAAGTGATAGTAGTGAACGAGTGCACTCTTCAGGAGAAAGGAGATATTATTGGGATGCACGCACTTACAGTAAACAAGTAGGGACAAGGTTAGGGACAAGAAGAGGATCCCACTTCCCTTTAACTAGTTACATGGCACCACCTAGTGGTGAAACTCACRGGTACGTCTGTCAGAGTAAATCGTGGTTGGTTTGGTGGTTGGTTTTTGGTTCCTTATGATCTTGTACAAGACACAGCCCTGGAGGCAACAACTCTCAAAGAAACACTGTACTACAGTGAGATACTGTTACATGATTATTAATAATTACTCTACTCTTCCTCTACTCTATCCTCTCCTCTACTCTCCTCTCCTCACTACCATCTATCCTCCCCTCCTCTACTCTCTACTCTCCACTGCTCCTCTCCTCTCCTCTCCTCTCCTCTCTCCTCTCACCTCCCTTAGCTCTCTCACTCTTCACTCTCTCTACTTCTACTCTCATTTCGCCTCACCCCTATACTCTCCCTCTCTCATCTTTCTCTCTCTCCTCTCTCTCTCCCCTCTATTCTCCTCTCTCTTCTTCTCTTCCTCCTCTCCACAACTCTCCCTCTCCTATCCTCTCTCCTCTCTCCTCTCCTTCCTCTCTTTCCTCTCTCTCCTCTCTCCTATACTCTCCTCCTCTACTCTTCCTCTCTCCTCTCTCTCATCTTTCTCTCTCTCCTCTCTTCTCTCCTCTCTATTTCTCCTCTTTTCCTCTCTCCTCTCTTTCTCCTCTCCTTTCTCCTCTTTCCTCTTCTCTCCCCTCTCTCACTCTTCTCCTCTCCTCACTACTCTCCTCTCCTCACTACTCTCCTCTCCTCACTCTCTCTCTCTCTCACTCTCTAACTCTCCTCTACTCTCCTCTCTCCTCTCTGCTCTGCTCTAATCTAATCCCCCGCTCTTATCTCTCCTCTCTACTTTTGCTCTCCTCTCTCTCCTCCTCTCTCTCCTCTCTCTCCTGCTCTACTATACTTCTATACTCTCTCCTCTCTCCGTCTCTCCTCTACTCTCTCCTCTACTGTCCTCTCTCCTCTACTTCCTCTTCCTGGGTGGGGGGGTGTGAGAGCCAGTGGTGTCCAGGTGTGATGAGTCTGATTGAAGAGAAGAGATAAAACGGATCCGAGTTTATGGTGTTTGCAGCTCGTTTCCAGCGCAGCTGGCATCGAACTGAAAATAGGAGCGACCCAGGATGTCTTGTGCTTTGGGACCGTTACCAGAATGTGACCCGCAGAACGGGTGTTGTTGTGGACGAAGAGGGCTGCAGTAGTGTTCTCGATAGGGGGGATGAGGCCGAAGAGGGTTTATAAATAAGCATCAACCAGTGGTCTTTGCGACGGGTATACAGAGATGACCAGTTTACAGGGAGTACGAGTCGCATGATGTGTCCCTATAAGGGCATTGGTGGCAATCTGAGGCGGAATGGTAAAGACACATCTAGCAACGCTCGGACCATCCTTACCTGCCATCATATAAATTATTGTCTCCGTAATTGGCATGGGAGCATGTTCATCTCGAATCAGTTAGTTTTGGCAGCTTGGGTGAAAGAAGAACGATTACGATAGAGGAAACCAAGTCTAGATTTAACCTTAGCAATGCGCTATTGATATGTCTGAGAGAAGGACCATGCACCGTCTAAGCCATACTCCCAAGTACCTTGTATGAGTGACTACCTCAAGCCTCTAAACACTCAGAGGTAGTAATCAAACCTGTAGGGAGAGAGGCATTCTTCTACCAAACCACATTGACCGTGTTTTGAGTGTATCAGAACAAGGTTAAGAGCAGAGAAAGCTTGTTGGACACTAAAAACCTTTTTGTAGAGCGATATAACACAAGATCCAGAGAGGGCCAGCTGGGGAGTATAAGACTGTTCATCTGCATATAAATGGATGAGAGAGCTTCCCCAAACTGCCTGAGCTATGTTGTTGATGTTATTATGAGAGAGTGTGGGCCT